>NW_026906955.1:25000-325000 GCF_033978795.1 Nerophis ophidion
CGGAACAAAAAAATAAAACTCATAATTTGAAAGTTTCCATTCTTCCAAACGCCAAGGAGTTAATTTAAGGAAAAAATTTAAAATAATTTTTAAGATGTTGTTTTGCAATTGAAGACAACACTTGTTCGTTCTGTGATAGGGAAACAAATTAAACTTTTTTTTTTCATGAATGTATGCAAAATAAAGCTCTGTGAGATGATGTACAATATTGGCTTTTGCCTGACATTCCAAACTTTGATTGATATTGTTTTGGGGATGTTAAAAAAGAAAGAAAGAAAAAAAAAAGGTAAAGAATGTTTAAAACACAATAGTGGGGATTTTTTTTTTAACCCACAAATGTATGTTAGTAAAAACAAAACATCCTTCCACAAACAACTCAGCCATTTTCTCTCACTTTTTATTGCATAAACGTACAAGTACATACATATTAAGTTAAAGTATAAAAAAATCACAACACAATCATCATATTACAAAAGAGAGTAGTAAAGATGATTAATAAAATGGATTATAGAGACCCAACAAATGATTCATAAAGTCACACATTTTAAAATTGTATAAAAGACAACTGTTCAAATGATGTATAAAGTAAATAATAATATGCTTCCTGAAGTGGTCCAGAAGATGTTTCAGATGTGAACCAGTACATATGTATATCATATAAAGGTGATAATCTATGGGATTATCAACAATTACAACTACAAATAAGTAATACTTTTATATTTCAAACTGTCTAATCTATAAATGTAGAAGCATATTGAACAGATTGTTAGACAAACAACAATGTCACACATGTTATATGTGCTTATGTTGTTAGAAAGTCAAAATGAAAGTCTGGACAGTTTATTTCAAATCCTGCAGTTTCATTTGCTGCTGCTGTTCTCACCAGCACACTTGTGTTTCTTACACTGGTACTTAGAAGACAATCTTTCACCACACACACTGCAACTCAACACTTTCTCTCCTGGGTGTCTTCTCATGTGTGCTACAAGGGTTGATCGTCAACAAAAGCTTCTGTTGCAGATTGAACAGGAATGTGATTTTTCACCAGTGTGTGTTCTCGTGTGTACTTTCGCATATGTACTTCTTGTAAAACCTTTACCACAGGTCGAACAGGAAAAAGGTTTTTCTCCAGTGTGTGTTCTCTTGTGTCTTTTCAAATTATTACTTTGTGCAAAACCTTTACCACAGATTGAACAAGAAACGTTTTTTTCACCAGTGTGTTCTCATGTGTACTTTCAAATTTTGACGTTGTGTAAAACCTTTACCACATATTGAACAAGAAAAAGGTTTTTCTCCAGTGTGTGTTCTCATGTGTCTTTTCAAATCGTGACTTTGTGCAAAACCTTTACTACAGAGTGAACAAGAAAAAGGTTTTTCTCCAGTGTGTGTTCTCATGTGTACTTTCAGAAGACTATGGTATTTAAAGGTTTTGTGACAGTGAGAAGATGTGAAGTGAGTGTTGTCAGTGTGACATGTCTTATCATCTTTAGAGTCTTCATCATCAGTGTCAGGAGAGTGTGACGTTGTGTCCTCACTATCTGATAGTGGAGCTAAGAGCTTGTCTGCTTGTGATCCTCCACAGTGGTCTCCATCAGCTTCTGTTGTCATGTGTTGTGTTGAGCTGCTGCTTGGAGGCTCCCCCCCTCCCCTCTCCTCACTTTCACCTTTCACCTCATCATCTTCACTCTTCACAGGGACACCAGTCACTGGGAACTCCTCCAACCATTTAGGCTGACTGATGCCCTTTTCCTCCTCTTCCTCTTTAATCTGCGGCGGCTCTTGGTCCTCCTCTTCCTCTTTGAAGTAAGGGGTCAGTGGGTACTCCTCTTCCTGTTTAATGTGAGGGGTCAGTGGGTCCTCCTCTTTATTTTTGATGTGTAAGTTCAGTGGGTCCTCCGCTTGCCCTTTAATGTGAAGGGTCAGTTTAACACTATGGGTCTGTGGCGTCTCAACTTCCTCTTTAATGTGGGGGGACTGTGGTTCCTCTTCCTGCTCACGAAAAATATGTTCTTCGACATCTACGGGACAGGACAAAACAAACATTCTTCAGAAAAGTCCAGCTTTGCTCAGTCACATGAGACATTGTCCTGCACCAACATATGATCTCACAATCTCATCAGTTTCCCCTCACAGCAGTCAGGGTACTTCCAGCTGACACATGAAGAAGACATTCAGGGGAATGCCTTTCCAGGCCAACAACCAATCCTCCTTATTCATATAAAAACATCTTAAAAGTCATTCCTGCAATCCTTAATGGTAGACGCCATACGTAAAAGTTTGCTGTTCTCTCTCTGAATAAGTCATACACACACAGGAAATAATGTACCACATGGCAGCCTCCACGCAGTAGTACTAGTGATGAGCTCCCCCTGCTGGTGGACAATAATTACTGTCATTTTCACATTCATCTTTAGAGACATGTCTGCTCTAAAAATAGCATGAGCATAGTCAACATCCATCCATCCATTTTCTACTGTACTGTTCGAGGTCAAGCATGTTGGCCAAAAAAGATGACATCTGTTTTGCTTTCATTTAGATAATGTCACCACAGTTAAACTGGGAAGAAGTAATCAGATTACTGACTACTCCTTCAAAAGATAACTTGTTTACCTTATTAATAATAGTAATATTGAATTAATTTAAAGTGTTTCTAGACACTCAAATTGCGTTGCAGTGAGAACTGAGAAGACATCATTCATGCAGTCCACCCACTCAATGTGGTAAGCTACATCTAATTATTATAATAATATTAAGTAGATGAAGAAATTCCTGAAAGAATTGTGTTTGAATGCTCCAATGCTGAAGCTGAACTGAAAAGTTGACAGAATGTAGGATGAATGTAAGAATAGTTTAAATGTTGAAGAGTTTGAATCTCGGGAAAACTGGGATTTTTTCAAGTTCTCAAACCAACATGCTTTTTTTGTCCTGACTCAGAGGAATGTTTTGACAGTGGAACGGTTGAAATGGGTTGAACAATGTGAAAGGAGTCATTGCACTAAAGAAGGTTGGAAATAAGGTTAGAAAAAACTGGGAATTCCTGGAAATTTGTCGAATGTGGAAAACTAGTTGTTTGTATTTCCAGGATGAATTGAATGTGTTGAAGGTAGAATGGTTTGAAACATGTGGGAATTGTGGAAATTTGAAAAATGGATAGTTATTTTTAAATGGGGAAAAATGTCCCTAAAAACTGGGAATTCCAGACAATTTCTTTTAATAAGTGTTGAAAGGGAGCACACAATTCCTGAACACACTGAATATTTTGAAGTTGGAACGGTTTGAATCAGATGAAAAATGTGGGAGTTGTGGAACTTTCATTTTATTCCTTTCAATAGGAATTTCATATAAATTTTGGAGAATTTCGGGGAAAGCAGGAATTTTTTCACAAATGCTAAAAAATGTGAATGTTCTGAATGAGTTGAAATGGTTGGTGTTAGAATTTTTCAGATCGGTTGAGAAATGTTGAAGTCGTAACATTTTTGATTGAGAAATGGTTTTATGGAATTCCTTGAATTTCGGGAAAACCGGGATTTTTCCAATTTAAAAAACACATTTGTTTTCTGTCCTGATTAAGAGAAATGATTTGGCGGTGGAACGGTTGAAGTGGGTTGAAAAATTTTATATTTTCAATTTCCAGAATTAGTGGAATATGTTGCAGGTGGAATTGTTTGAATTGGTTGAAAAATGTGGAAATGGTGGCACTTTGAAAAATGGCTAATTCATTTTGAATGGGGAAAAATGTCACGCAAAACGTGGAATTCTGGCAATTTTTGGCATTTGTCAAGGAAACCCTGTGATTACCGAATAGGCTGAACAGTTTGAAGTTGGAACGGTGTGAATCAAATGAAAAATGTTTAGTTGGGGAACTTTGAAAAATGTACCATTATTTTCAATGACAATTTCATGAAAATTTTGGAAATTTGGGAAAAGCAGAATTCTTTTAGAAAATGCTAAAATATGTGAATGTTCTGAATGAGTTGGAATTTTTCAAATCGGTCAGTAGTAACTTTTTTTTGTTGAGAAATAGTATGATAGAATTCCTGGAATTTTGGGAAAACCAGGAATTTTTCCAGAGAAAAAAACAACTTTGTTTTTTGTCCTCTTTAAGAGGAATGATTTGCTGGTGGAACGGTTGAAGTGGGTTGAAAAATGTGGTCGACACAAAAAAGGGTGAAGAAAGGGATTGAAAAAAATGTGAATTTTGGGTATTCTTCAAAATGTTTTGAACTTGGAAAAATGATAGTTTGAATGTCCAGGTTTAGTGAAACATGTTGAAGATGGAATGATTTGAATCACTTGAAAAAAGTGGAAATGGTGGAAGTTTGAAAAACAGCCAAATTATTTTGAATGGGAAAAATTACTAAGCACTTACTTATTCATGTTTCAAGCTATGTTTAGCCTTGTTCTACAGTCCTTCAGTGATAATAATACCTGTAGGAAATGTAATGTATTTGCTGCAATGGAGGATGGTTGAAGGTGTGATGGAAGAAGACACAGTTTGCTGTCGTGACAACTAATTCCTCTGCTCGGCCAACTGAACATCAAAAATACAAATCAGCGGTTAAAAATCTGGACGTTTGGGGTCTTTGTGAGTGGAAAAAATGTAATTTCACAATTTTGCGATACAAGAAGACTTGGCAATAATGTCCCATACTAAATCAGAGTTTTAAGATTTGATGGGCATGAAGGCCTAGTAGTACAAAGTTTAGTTTCTACACAGTTTGGTGAATATATGTATGTAAGTAAAAATGCCTGCGATGAGGTGGCGACTTGTCCAGGGTGTACACCACCTCTGTTGTGATCCGATTCCTGGATCACATCTTTTGTCTATATTTGAGTCTTTTGTGTTTCTTGTTTATGGTTTGATTCTTCCGATTTTTAGTTAGTGCACTTCCTAGTTTGTATTGGTCACCATAGCGACTTCATTTGTTCCAACTGCACTGGCGCCCGGCGCACACCTGTCTTTGATGACCATTTCTGTATTTATACCTGCCTTTGTTCGGTCTGAGTTCTTCACTTGCTTTATGCAACACTCACGTTTGGTTAAGTTTGTCCTGTTCTGGCTTGCTACGTTCCTTCTTAGCTTCTGTGCGCTCGACACGCGCTTCTGTGGACTTTTTACTCAGTGTTAGCGTTTAGCCTAGCTCCCGGTGAGTTGCACATGCTTTCTTTTGCCTTTGTATCAGTGTTCTTTTATTAATTTATATATTAAATCCAGCTCCTACCTGCTAACTTGCTTGTCTGGTCCCGTGCATCTTGAGTTGACATCCCCACGCATCACAATGTGTTCCGAACGTGACAACCTCCTGCCTGATTGCAGCTGAGATAAGCTCCAGCGACCCCCGGATGGAAAATAGATGGATGGATGGAAGAACAAATCATCTGTTGACTGTTGTCTTATGTCACTTTTGTTAAACTAAAATATTACTTGTTAAACCTTTGTACAAATTTAAAACGATCGCAATGCTAATTTTTGTTAGCCTATCAATGTGGTCGTCCATTGTAGGTTAGCATTAAGCTAGTGGCGCAGAAGCCAACTTTTTTCCTTTATGGTTGTATTGTTTTTTGTTTTTTTTTAGGTTTATACCAAACCGTATTGTTCATTGAACAAGATTGTTACATGTATGTGCAAGTCTTTTGCAGGCTCCTCAAACACACGGCGGAGAGAGCGTGGCGTCACTCCGGTGGGTGTACGGATGTGTCCAAGGTACGTAGACACAGAAAACTCCCCCACAATGGTAATAAACTTCCTCGTCCTCTACACGTCACAACGACTATTACTGTGAAACATGCAACCGTCCCGTCCTTGAGGCGCCCATTTGAAATAGCGACTAAACTACGAAGTTAAAGTTGGAAAATCCATAATCCACAACACATCTCATCTGCTTGTGTTGTTGTGAACGACATCATCCATGTAGGATTAATGTACAAACAGCACAGCAGTCGCAACTTGAGTCTCTCCCTCCTTTTTTTTTTTAACCAGCCTCAAATGGCCTCCACACTTCGAGCTGAGAACAGCAGCACACTTCCCCCCTCACAATAATAGGTCTGACTGCGCTAACAAAGGTTTCAAAAAAGCACCTCACACAAGTATGATGAACTTATCCATGCATTGACCCAAAGTACGGGTCAAATTTGTCCAACGATGTATTTCACCAATAAATGTGAGAGATTCTGCATTTAATTAATAAACATTGTATACATTTTTATTTGACAAAAAAAGCACACACTTAAATGGTAGTAAAAAAAAAAGTGTAAAAGGTAAAAAATGGAACTAAAAACAATTAAAACATAAAACAAAATTTTACTGTCTTTTTTTATTGCCATTTTTACTTAAATTTATGTGAACTATTTTTTTTTACTTGTGGTTGATTTGTTACTAACTCATATCCGTTTTTTAAACTATATTTAAAGTTGAGTTTTGGTAATGAAAACAAATACTGGTGTTTTCAAATGAATGAATAATTGTGTAATTGTGATTACAATATCAATCAAAATAATGCCGATTATTATTTTTCCCACAATGGTCCAGCCCTAACTGTACCCTTTTTAAACAAAGGGTGCACAATACAATCTATTCTCCATATTTCATTAACTCAAATTTATCTTTCATGCATCTCAAGAATATAAATATCATTCCATGATGTGCTTTTTCCATCCATCATCCATTTTCTACCTCTTGTCCCTTTTGGGATCACGGGGGGCGGAAGGTGGGCTACACCCTGGAAAATTCCATAAAAACTTGAAACAATGTTTTAAATGTTATCCTAATTAAAAAATATACCCTCCAGTTTGTGGCTATTATAATGAATATTTCTAGAGGATATGCATTTTTACAGCATGTTTTAAAGGGATAGCATTTAAGAAAAAGACTTCTGGGTATATTATATTGATCAACTCATTCTTATTTAGGGGGCTTAGTGAGCGGAATAGAGGTGATCCCATTGACTCCATTGTTAGAATTAGGATAGTTAAGATTTTGCTAATGTTTGTTTCCAACTTAGAATGCATACAAAATAAAAACATATTATTGTCTTACATAAGGATTGTGAAAGACAGGCAAAATAAAAAAAAAAAATCAGATCCCCATTGATAATTTTTCTACATCCTGTGAACGGGCTGATGCTGTGGTGAACGTGAGAAAATAAATACATGTCAGGAAAATGCAAATGTCAGCAAAAATGGCTGGAAAAAGTTTTAAAACCTGGTTAAAGATTGTTGGCGGTAAACCCAGAGAGGCATGTGCATGTTGTAAAACGATGTTAGAATTAGCTTTATTATTTGAGTTAAGGGGGCCCCGTCATGGGGGCCGCCCCCGGCCCAGCTCTGACTTGTTCCACCACTGTTCATCCTGATTATATTATAAAATGTAAATGTCATTTTCTTGTAATTATTCAAATATAGTGTTAGTAAAGATGTGAGAGTAATAAGTAAACAAACCTGTTCTGTGTAACACAACTTGATGTTTCTTGAAAACAGCGTCCAGTAGTTGATTGTTTTCCTCTTTTGTTCTAGAAAGTTCCGCCTGGTATTCTGCTATCGTTCTTTCTAACACTACAAATATTTCTTCAACGGCAGCAGTTAGTCGCTGATCCACCAACGCTCTCAACATTTGTAATGTAGACATTTTCACACAATCACAACACTTTACTCTCACACTTGATCTCTACTTAGCGATGTGTTGATAACTTCTGTGTCTTCTGTTAGCAGCTAACAAGCTAAGCTAACTAGCGAGCTAAGCTAACTAACAAGCAAAGATAGCACGAGAAGCAGCACAGTGCTTCTAGCGCATCGAGACCACTTTATCCTTAAATAAAGAATCAAATATGTATTTTATACGACGTAAATATTTCAAACTGGAGAAAAAATAATAGGACTGACTTATTAGCGTCTTTCTCCTTCGATGTGCTCTTTCTGATGTCTTCCGTTTACCCCGGAAGCTGGGAATGACGTCACAGCCGGGTGGACGAAGAGGTAGCTCTATATAAGATATTGCCTGCTGTCACTGTTACCATGCTTTTCTTTTACGTAATATTTATTTGAATATCAACGTGATATAAAAGAGTGTTTTGTTTCTAAAAGTAAATTCAAAGTATATCAAACAAAGCTTTATTTTGGGGTTCAGTGGCGCCCCCCTGCGACATTCATTGCAATGACAAGAGTGAAAGTGCTAGAAATTGTAGCGATATTACTGCCTGATTTATTTAAATGTACCCTTCCACGTGTTTTTATTGTTGTTCCCTTTTATATTGTGATAAAGTCCTTTATTTTCTAAACTTGAAAATGTCATACATTCTGAATTCATTACACATCAACTAAAATATTGCAAGCCTTTTATTATCTCAATATTGCTGATTATGGCATACAGCTTAAGAAAACTCAAAAGTCGTATCTCAAAAAATTTGAATATTTCCTCAGACCAAGTAAAAAAGCTGTATGCCATAATCAGCAATATTAAAATAAAAGGCTTGCTATATTTCAGTTGATGTGCAATGAATCCAGAATGTATAACATTTTCATGTTTTTAGTTGCATTACAGAAAATAAAGGACTTTATCACAATATTCTAATTCTCTGAGACAGTCCTGTATTTTTATATAAAAAAACATGAATAAAACATTCAGATGTCACAGAACGTGATGTCGCAGGAGCTCTGTCATTAAAACAAATCGTAAGTCCAGGAAGTGATGTAGTCTTTGCGCATGCGTGGATTTATCGTGTCATGAATTAATTTTAATTTTGAAAAAGTGTGAAACATTAGTTCTAATGCACAAAAGTCTCTTTTTTACGTTAAATCCAAATTCTCACTTTGTGTTCATGATTTCAATTTATTAATTCATTCTTGGAAGATTGTAAAAAATAGAAAAAGCCCTTAAATGACTATATTTATTGGAATTATTTAAGTGGTTTTAAATAAGCAGGTGTAAGTTTATTTATTTATATATTTTTTTATTTTAATCTTTTTCAAATGGTCTCATATTTACTTTTATTTGAACGGGTTTTGTTTATTGGAGGATTGGATTTAATGTGATGTTTGAAAATATTGAAAAAACATTGACTCCAATTGTATTGAAAGTACCTGAAATGAGATATTCTTATTCAAACAGGGATAGTAGGTCCATTCTATGTGCCATACTTGATCATTTCGCGATATTGCCATATTTTTGCTGAAAGGATTTAGTAGAGAACATCCACAATAAAGTTCGCAACTTTCGGTGCTAACAGAAAAGCCTTGCCACTACCGGAAGTCGCATACGATGACGTCACATGTTGATGGCTCCTCACATCCTCACATTGTTTTTATTGGGAGCCTCCAACAAAAAATGCTATTCGGACCGAGAAAAAGACAATTTCCCCATTAATTTGAGCGGGGATGAAAGATTTGTATTTGAGGATATTGATAGCGACGGACTAGAAAAAAAAAAACAAGTTAAAAAAAAAAAAGGCGATTGCATTGGGACGGATTCAGATGTTTTTAGACACATTTACTAGGATAATTCTAGGAAATCCCTTATCTTTCTATTGTGTTGCTAGTGTTTTAGTGAGTTTAACAGTGCTGAATAGTCGGAGGTGTGTCTCCACGGGTGTCTTGACACCAGTCTCTCAGAGGAGTCGACGGCAGCTTTATGGACGGCACAAGCTCAGCTGATCTCCAATAAGATGCGACTTTTTACCACAATTTTCTCACCGAAACCTGCTGGTTGACATTCGGTCGGGATCCATGTTCGCTTGAAAGCGCTCTGATCCATAGTAAAGTTTCACCTCCGGGAATTTTAAACAAGGAATCACCGTGTGTTTGTGTGGCTAAAGGCTAAAGCTTCCCAACTCCATCTTTCTACTTTGACTTCTCCAATATTAATTGAACAAATTGCAAAAGATTCAGCAACACAAATCTCCAAAATATTGTGTAATTATGCGATTAAAGCAGACAACTTCTAGCTGTGTGTGTGTGTGTGCAGCGCTCATATTTCCTAACAGCCCGTGACGTCACGCGTACACGTCATCATTAAGCGAGGTTTTCATGAAAAAACTCCCGGGAAATGTCGAATTGCTCATTAGTAAACTAAAAAGGCCGTATTGGCATGTGTTGCAATGTTAATATTCCATCATTGATATATAAACTATCAGACTGTGTGGTGGCTAGTAGTGGCTTTCAGTAGGCCTTTAATGTGTCTATACATTGTTTATGTATGTTTAATTGTTCAATAAAAAATAACATACATACTCAGAAGCAAAACTTCAAAAAATAGTAACAAAAATGAGCAGAAGCATTTCAATCATAAGAAGAAGTGTCTATTTTTGAACTAACACAACTATGAAGCAAATGATACAATCCCTTGTATTGTCTCATCTTGACTCCTGCCCAGCAATCTGCTCTAATGCATCTAAACGAGATCTAAATCAAATCCAGCTTACCCAAAACAGAGCTGCCAGACTAGCTCTCCATTGCTCATTTAGGACCGGCATTGAGATCATGCATCATGAATTGTGTTGGATGACAGTTGCTGAAAGACTAGCCTGTAGTTTGATTCTATTTTTAAAAAACAACATTTATAAATACCATAAACCTTAAGCTTGCTGCCAGGAATCTTAGCATCAGTTGTCACACAACTTTCCGTCATTTTTAATTTGGACAACCGTTGTTACGGCTATTCTGTTGTTCCAAAAAGTTACAAAAAAATAAAAATAAAGATTGCAGAGTTGCCTTGAGGAGGAGGTTTATGACGCACTAAATTCTTCAATAAGATACTTCCAGATTCAAAATGTTGATCATTTATTTTCTCAAACGAAACAATTTCTCCGTGGTTGACTTTCTATATAATGGAAATAACTTATTTAGTGTAAACAAACTATATCACTCCTCACTCCTTCAGCATGACGGACAGACCAAGGCAGCGCCCAGCTGTGCTGTCTTCTTAATTATAGGAGGAGGAAGTGGCTCACCAGGAGGAGTGTGAGCAGCTGAACACGATAATAATTCATCTAAACATCCAATAATCAACATCATCATTGGCATTGGATTCCATTGTCAAAACACTTAATAAATAAATATAAATAGGCTCCAAGAACTGTTATTTTGTTTAACGGTGTATCTTTCCTCATGCCAATGTTTGGTATTTAACTGACGCTTTCATCGGGCTGTTTCAAACACAAATTTGTTGTCTTAAGGGTTTGTCTTGGACTGTATAACTTGAAACTGAGAGTAATAAAGCTGTGCTCAGTGTGATGTGAGGGTGCATCTAACACACCTACAGCAAAATATTAACTACAACTTTTTCCATACAGTTACACTGTCTAACAATTTGACTTTAAAGTATTGCGTTTAATCCTTCAAATGATCACATTAACGCTCTCCCACCTGAACTAAAGTGGATGTGAGGGAGGTTTTTGGTTTCAGTTTTTCAAATGAAATAGAGAAAAAGCAATCACTGTTGAAAACTGTTCAAATTTAATACAGGTACAAGGACTGCTACCACGGGGCAAAGGGATGTATTTTAAGAAGTGTAAAGAGGTTAACATCAGCCACTTGAACAGGGACTTGAACCCTGGACCCTCAAATTAAAAGTCTGATGCTCTGCCAACTGAGCTACCCAGGACCTTGTCAATGCTGATTTTCCCAACATCTGAGATATCATCCATATTGGCAATCTCGGGTCAATCAATCAATCAATCAATGTTTACTTATATAGCCCTAAATCACTAGTGTCTCAAAGGGCTGCACAAACCACCACGACATCCTCGGTAGGCCCACATAAGGGCAAGGAAAACTCACACCCAGTGGGACATCGGTGACAATAATGACCCAGTGGGACGTCGGTGACAATAATGACTATGAGAACCTTAGAGAGGAGGAAAGCAATGGATGTCGAGCGGGTCTAACATGATACTGTGAAAGTTCAATCCACAATGGATCCAACACAGTCGCGAGAGTCCAGTCCAAAGCGGATCCAACACAGCAGCGAGAGTCCCGTTCACAGCGGAGCCAGCAGGAAACCATCCCAAGCGGAGGGGGATCAGCAGCGCAGAGATGTCCCCATCCGATACACAGGCAAGCAGTACATGGCCACCGGATCGGACCGGACCCCCTCCACAAGGGAGAGTGGGACATAGAAGAAAAAGAAAAGAAGCGGCAGATCAACTGGTCTAAAAAGGGAGTCTATTTAAAGGCTAGAGTATACAAATGAGTTTTAAGGTGAGACTTAAATGCTTCTACTGAGGTGGCATCTCGAACTGTTACCGGGAGGGTATTCCAGAGTACTGGAGCCCGAACGGAAAACGCTCTATAGCCCGCAGACTTTTTTTGGGGTTTGGGAATCACTAACAAGCCGGAGTCCTTTGAACGCAGATTTCTTGCCGGGACATATGGTACAATACAATCGGCAAGATAGGATGGAGCTAAACCGTGTAGTATTTTATACGTAAGTAGTAAAACCTTAAAGTCACATCTTAAGTGCACAGGAAGCCAGTGCAGGTGAGCCAGTACAGGCGGAATGTGATCAAACTTTCTTGTTCTTGTCAAAAGTCTAGCAGCCGCATTTTGTACCAACTGTAATCTTTTAATGCTAGACATGGGGAGACCCGAAAATAATACGTTACAGTAATCGAGACGAGACGTAACAAACGCATGGATAATGATCTCAGCGTCTTTAGTGGACAGAATGGAGCGAATTTTAGCGATATTACGGAGATGAAAGAAGGCCGTTTTAGTAACGCTTTTAATGTGTGCCTCAAAGGAGAGAGTTGGGTCGAAGATAATACCCAGATTCTTTACCGTGTCGCCTTGTTTAATTGTTTGGTTGTCAAATGTTAGAGTTGTATTATTAAATAGAGTTCGGTGTCTAGCAGGACCGATAATCAGCATTTCCGTTTTTTTGGCGTTGAGTTGCAAAAAGTTAGCGGACATCCAATGTTTAATTTCATTAAGACACGCCTCCAGCTGACTACAATCCGGCGTGTTGGTCAGCTTTAGGGGCATGTAGAGTTGGGTGTCATCAGCATAACAGTGACAGCTAACACCGTATTTGCGTATGATGTCACCTAGCGGCAGCATGTAGATGCTGAGGAGTGCAGGGCCAAGGACCGAACCCTGGGGAACTCCACACGTTACCTTAACGTAGTCCGAGGTCACATTGTTATGGGAGACACACTGCATCCTATCAGTAAGATAAGAGTTAAACCAAGACAGGGCTAAGTCTGACATACCAATTCGTGTTTTGATACGTTCTAATAAAATATTATGATCGACGGTATCGAAAGCAGCGCTAAGATCGAGGAGCAGCAACATAGATGACGCATCAGAATCCATCGTTAGCAATAGATCATTAGTCATTTTTGCGAGGGCTGTCTCCGTGGAGTGATTTGCCCTGAAACCGGATTGAAAGGTTTCACATAGATTGTTAGACGCTAAGTGTTAATTTAACTGCTCCGCAAAAATTTTTTCAAGGATTTTTTAAATAAAGGGAAGGTGAGACACCGGTCGGTAGTTCACCATGAGGTCAGGATCGAGGTTAGGTCTTTTAAGAAGAGGATGAATAACCGCTTTTTTGAATGCTAGGGGAACAGTGCCCGAGGAGAGTGATAAGTTTATAATATTTAGCACTGATGGACCTAATAATACAAAGAGCTCCTTGATCAGTTTCCCAGGAAGAGGGTCAAGTAAGCATGTTGTCTGTTTTATTCCATTTATACGTTGTAACAATTCCTCTAATGTTATTTCCTCAAAACGAGAGAACGATAGAAACTATTTTGGAGGGCAGTATCCGCCGTATATACCATCGTGTCAGTGTTAATAGAACCCCGTTGTAGCTGGGACGCATTGTCTTTAATCTCCTTTCTAATGACTTCAATTTTCTTACTAAAGAATTGCATAAAGTCATCAGCTGAGTGGGTGGAGCTACTGGAAGGAGTCCCTTGTTGGGTTAGCGATGCTACCGTACAAAACAAAAATTTAGGATCGTTTTTATTACGGTGGATGAGATTTGAGTAATATTTAGCTTTAGCTAAGGTAAGCATGCGTTTATAAGTTATTAAACCATCACTCCATGCTTGATGGTGCACCTCAAGTTTAGTCGTGCGCCATTTGCGTTCCAGCTTTCTACATAATAATTTCTGAGCTCTAGTTTCTTCTGTAAACCACAGGGTGCGCTTTTTTGGAGCCTTTTTTAACTTTAGCGGTGCTATGTTATCAATGGTTTCGCGCAGGGTGTCGTTAAAGTTGTTAGTGAGGTTATCAATAGAGCCCACATACTTTGGGAATGGTGCCATTACCGAGGGCAGTAGGTCAGCAAGAGTTGTCGTTGTGGCTGTATTAATGTTGCGGCTGCTATAGCAGTTATTATTATTATTAGTTTGACGAACATGCGTCTGAACCTCGAATTTTATAAGGTAATGATCGGACAATACTTTAGTATACGGGAGTATCGTAACTTTGGAGACGGTGATACCCCTGACAAGCACTAGGTCTATCGTATTACCGTTTCGATGCGTGGGTTCATTTACTATTTGTGTGAGACCACAGCTATCAATTACAGTCTGGAGCGCTACGCACGGTGGGTCCGATGGGGTATTCATATGGATATTAAAGTCCCTCATTATGATTATATTATCGGCGTGAAGGTGAAGGTGAAGGTGAATCAGTCAGCATGTTCAGTGACAAGGTGGCAATTATCCATCCATCCATTTTCTACCGCTTATTCCCTTTTGGGGTCGCGGGGGGCGTTGGCGCCTATCTCAGCTACAATCGGGCGGAAGGCGGGGTACACCCTGGACAAGTCACCACCTCATCGCATGGCCAACACAGATAGACAGACAACATTCACAATCTAGGGCCAATTTAGTGTTGCCAATCAACCTATCCTCAGGTGCATGTCTTTGGAGGTGGGAGGAAGCCGGAGTATCCGGAGGGAACCCACGCATTCACGGGGAGAACATGCAAACTCCACACAGAAAGATCCCGAGCCTGGGATTGAACCCAGGACTGCAGGACCTTCGTATTGTGAGGCAGACGCACTAACCCCTCTTCCACCGTGTAGCCCTTGCCAGAAGCATTTTACTTCAATTTTTAGTGGAGGTTAGCTGCAACAGGTAGAGCTGGTGAAGGCCCAAGCTGCAACAAATAGAAGGTCACTAGATTTTAAAGTCCAACATAAGCAGTCAGTAAAGCCCTGTTTTGGTAGTAAGCCTAATGTAAACTGTGTGTTCCTTTGGCCTAAGATGTTTACGATATACAACTTGTACTACAGTAAAATCAGGCTTCACATAGGGCTAGTGGTGCAATGGATAACGCGTCTGACTACGGATCAGAGGATTCGAGTTTACAGATGAGAAGATTCTAGTTTCAACTTCTGTCTATCTTGTTGTTATTTGTCAATTGAACTGAAACAAAAGTCAGTACCATTTCTTAGGGACTGTTTTTTTGCTTTTAAAATAAATATCTACTAACTGGAACATGCATAAGTTGTCTTTTTTATTGTGAATAGATAACTGGAAGATGTATCTGTTGGTATACTCGGGACATTCAATCAGAATAAAGTGGATGAGGAAAAAGGTGAAACAAAACAAATCTTGCCTGAGCACGGCTTCCTCTTGTTAGAGTAAAACATGTTGGGGCTTGGTCACTAGCATTCAAAGTAGTTGTGACTATTCTGTCTATGAACATGAACAGGGAAGCAAACACATTATCAGTCTGGATGGTTTGTTACAGCTGTGATGGTATAGTGGTTAGTACTCTGTGTTGTGGCTGCAGCAACCCTGGTTTGACTCCGGGTCATGGCACCATACCCTTTCATCAAGCTGTACTTTTTTGATGATGATTTTTGAAAAAAGAGGTATGTTGTTCCCTCTGGTAAGTGGTTGAACAAGATGTGAAACCAACCAGGTACTCTGGTGAAATTAAAAATATCTATTTGATGTCATTACAGTATTGTCCTTGATGCATCATTTAATATGACTGATGTGTGCTTTGTGCTGTTACTTTATCACTTGGTAAAATTGCATTATAAGCTCAGTCAATCAATCAATACTTTCTTTCTTTAGTTTATTTCGAATATGAACGTACTTACGGGCTTCACGGTGGAAGAGGGGTTAGTGCGTCTGCCTCACAATACGAAGGTCCTGAGTAGTCGGGGGTTCAATCCCGGGCTCGGGATATTTCTGTGTGGAGTTTGCATGTTCTCCCCGTGACTGTGTGGGTTGCCTCCGGGTACTCCGGCTTCCTCCCACCTCCAAAGACATGCACCTGGGGATAGGCCCCTCCCACCTCCTATGACATGCACCTGGGGATAGGCCCCTCCCACTTCCAAAGACATGCACCTGGGGATAGGTTGATTGGCAACACTAAATGGTCCCTAGTGTGTGAAGTTGTCTGTCTGTGTTGGCCCTGCCATGGGAAGGCGACTTGTCCAGGGTGTACACCGCCTTCTGCCCGATTGTAGCTGAGATAGGCACCAGCGCCCCCCCAAAGGGAATAAGCAGCAGAAAAATGGATGGATGGAACATACAACATAATACATCAGACAATTTCATATCATTTAACATTACATCATGTCCGAAAAGGAGTAGGAAGAAGCAAAGCTATTAAAATGAGTTGACTGAAGCTTTCTTAGCCATGTCTCTTTCTGTCATTAAACTCCCAAGTCCATTATCAATCCATGGGGCAGACTTAGTCTTGACTGAAAACTTTTTCAAATGGGCATGCTTGTCCACAACACTCATGTAAATTAACATAAATAAATCCAGTGCAGCCTCAGGGTCTCCCTCACTGCACACCTCCTTCCAATTTAAACAGCATATTTAATCAATAATACACTCATCAAATCTCTTATAAGACCTTGTAAAAATATTTTTTGCTTTAGGTTTAAGAACCCTTGTCTTTCTAGTGACTGCTATTGTATTGTGGTCAGTAAAACTTCCAGGAACCAAGACTGCTTTGCAGCATTGGTCACGGACATTTGTATAAATATGATCAATGCATGTAGCTAAAATAATACCATCACTATCTACACCTATTCTCGTGGGAGGGGCAACAATATGGGACAGATTGCTGTCATGGCGTGGTCGCATCTTTATGCGAGGACTGTTCTCCCAGGAATGCAGGACTGACGGCTCCGGACGAAGGCGTGAAGGTTGGATTAGATTTATTTAATATAAATCTCCCAACTACCAAAATACGGACAGTCCGCAGCATACAGCAAACAACAAAAAGGCAAGCGTGCCTAACAAACGTACATCTTAGACTTAGCATAGGCTATGGCATGGAACAAAAACTTACTTGGAAAAGGTGTGACGCAAACAATGAAACCAGGCCGACAAACTGGCAGAGACAGGCTTAAATAAAAGTTTCTTGATTAGAGCAGGTGCGTACCGGACACACGAGGCAGGTGAACCTAATAGGTAGCCATTGTTAACTAAAACAAACAAGGGTGCACAAATACAGGAACTAATGGAGTCCAAAACTTACAGAACATAACTAAACAACACATGATCTAGACCACAGATCATGACAATTGCAAGCATTTAAAATGGATAGTCAATTATTTGTGTTTGTACGCCCCTGTCCCAGCTAGTCAACATTCATATCACCCAGTAAATAGATTTCTCTATTCCCTGTCAAACATCTCACATAACTCCTTCAGATACAAAAGCATCAGCACTAGGAGGCCTATAGACACAGCATTTCAAATGTGCAAATTGTTAAAATACCAAGCTTCGACAAAACAACAGTTGTTAACTCACAAACATCAAAAGCGATTAACTAAGTGGATAAAATTGTGGCGAAAATAGCAAACTTTAAAGTTCAAGGCGAGCTGGAGGTTAGCGGAAGGGACTGGCTAGCTAGCCACCTGGCTAAAGACACACCAAGCTCGCTGACGGTCGGTGATATGTCTTTTAGACAAACAAATACGCCTTGATCACTTTAAAATCGTCCATAAAGTGTCCATAAAAGTATCCAGCATTGGCACCCTGATTACAATCTGATATATTTGTGACTCAAAATCGGATAAAACGCCAATTTCTGCCCTCGCCAACGGAAAAGCTCTATGAATTTATGCCAAGTAAATCTCTGTAGGATGATGTACAGAATTGGCTTTTGCCTGACATTCCAAACTTTGAATGATATTGATATTGTTTTGGAGGATGTTAAAAAAATAACAACAAAAAAAAACATTAAAATGTTTTAAAACACAATAGTTGAAATTTGTGTTTTATCCACAAATGTATGTTAGTAAAAACAAAACCATCCTTCCACAAACAATTCAGCCATTTCATCTATTTTTTTATATTGCATAAAGGTCTGGGGACATACATATAAAACAATCACAACACAATCATAATATTACAAAAGACAGTAATAAAGATAATTAATACAATGGATTATAGAGACCCAACAAATGATTAATAAAACTTAACATTTCAAAATTGTATAAAAGACAACTGTTCAAATTATGTAAAAAGTAAATAATAATATGCTTCCTGAAGTGGTCCAGAAGATGTTTCAGATGTGAACCAGTACATATGTATATCATATAAAGGTGATAATCTATGGGGTTATTAACAATTACAAATACAAATATGTAATATTTCCATATTCCAAACTATCTCATCTATAAATGTAGAAGCATATTAAAAAAGATTGTTACACAAACAATAACATGTTATATGTGCTGATGTTGTTAGAAAGTCAAAATGAAAGTCTGGACAGTTTATTTCAAATCCTGCAGTTTCATTTGCTGCTGCTGTTCTCACCAGCACACTTGTGTTTCTTACACTGGTACTTAGAAGACAATTTTTCACCACACACACTGCAACTCAACACTTTCTCTCCTGGGTGTATTCTCATGTGTGCTACAAGGCTTGATCGTTCACCAAAGCTTCTGTTGCAGATTGAACAGGAATGTGATTTTTCACCAGTGTGTGTTCTCATGTGTACTTTCACATCTTGACTTTGTGTAAAACATTTACCACAGGTTGAACAGGAAAAAGCTTTTTCACCAGTGTGTGTTCTCATGTGTCTTTTCAAACTTTGACTTTGTGTAAAACTTTTACCACAGGTTGAACAAGAAAAAGGTTTTTCACCAGTGTGTGTTCTCATGTGTACTTTCAAATCCTGACTTTGTGCAAAACCTTTACCACATATTGAACAAGAAAAAGTTTTTTTACCACTGTGTGTTCTCATGTGTGCTACAAGGGTTGGTTGGTCACCAAAGCTTCTGTTGCAGATTGAACAGGAATGTGATTTATCACAAGTGTGTGTTCTCTTGTGTGCTTTCAAATTCTGACTTTGTGTAAAACCTTTACCACAGGTTGAACAGGAAAAAGCTTTTTCACCAGTGTGTGTTCTCATGTGTACTTTCAAATCCTGACTTTGTGCAAAACCTTTACCACAGATTGAACAGGAAAAAGGTTTTTCTCCAGTGTGTGTTCTCCAGTGTTTTTTCAAATCCTGACTTTGTGCAAAACTTTTACCACAGATTGAACAAGAAAATGTTTTTTCTCCAGTGTGTGTTCTCATGTGGACTTTCAAATTGTGACTTTGTGTAAAACCTTTACTACAGAGTGAACAAGAAAAAGGTTTTTCTCCAGTGTGTGTTCTCATGTGTCTTTTCAGACGACAATGGTATTGAAAGGTTTTGTGACAGTGAGAACATTTGAAGTGAGTGTTGTCAGTGTGACATGTCTTATCATCTTTAGAGTCTTCATCATCAGTGTCAGGAGAGTGTGACGTTGTGTCCTCACTATCTGATAGTGGAGCTAAGAGCTTGTCTGCTTGTGATCCTCCACAGTGGTCTCCATCAGCTTCTGTTGTCATGTGTTGTGTTGAGCTGCTGCTTGGAGGCTCCCCCCCTCCCCTCTCCTCACTTTCACCTTTCACCTCATCATCTTCACTCTTCACAGGGACACCAGTCACTGGGAACTCCTCCAACCATTTAGGCTGACTGATGCCCTCTTCCTCCTCTTCCTCTTTAATGTGCGGCGGCTCTTGGTCCTCTTCTTCCTCTTTAAAGTAAGGGTTCAGTGGGTTCTCTTGCTCCTTAAAGGGAGGGGTCAGTGGATCATCCTCTTCCTTTTTGATGTGTAAGATCAGTGGGTCCTCCGCTTGCCCTTTAATGTGAAGGGTCAGTTTAACATTATGGGTCTGTGGCGCCTCATGTTCCTCTTTAATGTGGGTAGGATGTGGCTCCTCTCCTCCCTCTTTGATGTGTTGGGAATGTGGTACCTCTTCTTCCTTGTGTATGTGGGGGTACTGTGGTTCCACCTCCTGCTCATGAGGTAGA
This sequence comes from Nerophis ophidion, assembly GCF_033978795.1. Lineage (NCBI taxonomy): Eukaryota > Metazoa > Chordata > Actinopteri > Syngnathiformes > Syngnathidae > Nerophis > Nerophis ophidion. The sequence continues at coordinate 45,270 of NW_026906955.1, forward strand.
TGTTCTTCATTGAGGTCTGCGGGACAGGACAAAACAAACATTCTTCAGAAAAGTCCAGCTTTGCTCAGTCACATGAGACATTGTCCTGCACCAACATATGATCTAACAATCTCATCATTTTCCCCTCACAGCAGTCAGGGTACTTCCAGCTGACACATGAAGAAGACCTTCAGGGGAATGCCTTCCCAGGCCAACGTCCAATCCACCTTATTCATATAAAAACATCCTAAAAGTCCTTCCTGCAATCCTTAATGGTAGACGCCATACATGAAAGTGTGCTGTTCTCCCTCTGAATAAGTCATACACACACAGGAAATAATGTACCACATGCCAGCCTCCACGCAGTAGTACTAGTGATGAGCTCCCCCTGCTGGTGGACAATAATTACTGCCATTTTCACATTCATCTTTAGAGACACGTCTGCTCTAAAAATAGCATGAGCATAGTCAACATCCATCCATCCATTGTCTACTGCTTGTCCCATTCGGGGTCACGCATGTTGGCCAAAAAAGATGACATCTGTTTTGCTTTCATTTAGATAATGTCGCCACAGTTAAACTGGGAAGAAGTAATCAGATTGCTGACTACTCCTTCAAAAGATAACTTGTCTACCTTATTAATAATAGTAATATTGAATTAATTTAGTGTGTTTCTAGACACTCAAATTGCGTTAGAGTGAGAACTGAGAAGACATCATTCATGCAGTCCACACATTCAATGTGGTAAGCTACATTTAATTATTATAATAATATTAACTAGATGAAGCAATTCCTGAAAGAATTCTGTGTGAATTCTCCAATGCTGAAGTTGAACTGAAAGGTTGACAGAATGTAGTATGAATGTAAGAATAGTTTGAATGTTGAAGACTTTGAACTTCGGGAAAACCGGGATTTTTTAAAGTTCTTAAACCAACATGCTTTTTTGTCCTGACTCAGAGGAATGTTTTGACCGTGGAACGGTTGAAATGGGTTGAACAATGGGAAAGGAGTCATCGCACTAAAGAAGGTTGGAAATAAGGTTAGGAAAAAACGGGAATTCTTGGAAATTTGTTGAATGTGGAAAACTGGTTGTTTGAATTTCCAGGATGAATTGAATGTGTTGAAGGTAGAATGGTTTGAAACATGTGGGAATTGTGGAAATTTGAAACATGGATAATTCATTTTGAATGGGGAAAATGTCCCTAAAAACCGGGAATTCCAGAAAATCCAGGAATTTCTTTTAATAAGTGTTGAAAGGGAGCACACAATTCCTGAACACACTGAATATTTTGAAGTTGGAACGGTTTGAATCAGATGAAAAATGTGGGAGTTCTGGAACTTTTATTTTATTCCTTTCAATGGGAATTTCATGGAAATTTTGGAGAATTTCGGGGAAAGCAGGAATTTTTTGGGACATGCTAAAAAATGTGAATGTTCTGAATGAGTTGAAATGGTTGGTGTTGGAATTTTTCAAATCGGTTTAGAAATGTTGAAGTCGTAACATTTTTATGGAATTTCTTTAATTTCGGGAACACTGGAAATTTTTCCAATTCAAAAACAGCTTTGTTTTCTGTCCTGATTAAAAGGATTGATTTGACGGTGGAACGGTTAAGGTGGGTTTACAAATGTTGTAATTTCAATTTCCAGAATTAGTGGAATATGTTGAAGGTGGGATTGTTTGAATCGGTTGAAAAAATTTGAAAAAAAGCTCATTCATTTTAGAGAGGACCTCCCATTGGCTCCATTGCAAGTGGACTTTTATTTACATTTATGAGTAAGAATTAGGGCTGGGCGATATAAGTAATATACTCCATATATCGAGACAACCGTAATATGTCAAGTATGTAAGGCTGGGCGATACGACTAAAAAATGTATCACGATATAACTGTTTCATATCAGTCGATATTGATAATTATTGATATAAAAAAACCCAACTATTTTAAATAAAGACCAGGAGAAAAAAGGCTGAAATTAAATACTTTTATTTTAAATTTAACCTTTAACCTTTCAAACGATGTCAGCATTATAAATGAAAATACTGGTCGATGTGCAAAATATTGACATTAAATAAATGCTTAATCTAACAAAATGTGCAAAGTATTGTAGTTAAGAAATTAGTAGTGTACAATTCAGGCTTTGAAGCCATATTGGTAACGATATATGCAAATAAATAACAGTCAAATTAAGCAAGCAGAAACAAACATGTCTTACAGAATATTGTAAACATCGGAATAAACTTGCGTCTGAACATCTGTGACAAAACAAACCTTTTACCCTCTTCAATCATTTATGGAATAATCAAACCAACTTCAGCATATAAAAAAAAATAACTCAAGCAACTACTCAACCATCGCTTCACTTTTTATTTACAATTTCCTCTCGTGCTGCCGTACTCGTATTCCCATTTCGTTTCACTCCTCGTGGTCAGCTAGACGTTGTTGCTTTTTTTTATTTCCTGTTAGCATTTCCCAGAATGCCTTGCGGTTCAGGCTCAGCCGTGATAGGTCGAGAGGCCAAAGCCTTTCTTCTGCCTACACCTCCCAAAGTGCCGTGCGGTTCCAGCTGGGCCTTACTTCCTATTTTTTTTCTAACAGAACTCAATGAAATTATCGAACGTTCTATCGACCCCATTTTCTATTGATAGTGATCACATGTCTATCGCGATATATATTGTTATTGTTTTATCGCCCAGCCCGCAAAGTATGTGGCAAAAGTGTTGCTACAAAAAGTAGCAGCACCGCTAATGTGTAGCATCATTTGAAAAGTCACCCGCTAAAGAATGAGGAGTCCTTGAAACTCTGCATGTCAACATCTCAGTTTGGTGCCACACCCACAAAATGCCCAAGCAACCATTTCCACATCAACCCCATATTAAAAAATTGGTCAACAACAGAAGGAGATAACGTCCGTAGGAACCTACCACATAGCGAAGGACATACACTATTTGATTTCCTATTATGCAGCACATTTTTATTTGACACTTATTGAAATAGCTTGTGTGACATCATGCACAAAAGTGCACTTTATTTGTTTGAAACTATTGTAGTGGCCTTCTGTACACAAAGTGCACTGTAATTTAGTGTTGTTTTGATGTCATCTTAGTGACATCATGCAGAAAAGTGCACTTTATTTGTTTTAAACTATTGTAGTGGCCTTCTGTACACAAAGTGCACTGTAATTTAGTGTTGTTTTGATGTCATCTTAGTGACATCATGCAGAAAAGTGCACTTTATTTGTTTTAAACTATTGTAGTGGCCTTCTGTACACAAAGAGCACTGTAATTTAGTGTTGTTTTGATGTCATCTTAGTGACATCATGCACAAAAGTGCACTAATAGCTTGTTTTGAAATGTCTCTGACAATCTTGCACTTTCTGTTTGGAAATGACATGAATGTTTGTGCCACTGCTTAATAACTGTTTAATAAATACACTTTTGCTAATTTGACTTAGCTGTGGTTTCCCTCTCTGCATGAAAGTTTAAAAGTAGCATATATGAATGCAGTATGAAGAAGAATGTTTGAATGTAGACACACAGAATCATCATACTGCTGTGATTATATGCATCAAGTGTTCATTCAAGGCTAAGGCAAAATATCCACATATATATGCTGTATCGTGATGTGGACTAAAAATATTGAGATATTATTAAAAGGCCATATCGCCCAGCCCAGTTAGAATGTGATTTTTTTTGTGTAAATATATCAACCGTTGTGTCTTTCATAATGATTGTGAAAAATAGAAAAAATCCCCCAAAAAGTGCAGTTCACCTCTAAATTCCAATGATTAGATTTAAGACTTGAAATGTATGAGCATGAAGTGATGAAGCCTACTTGGATGAGAGGACAAAGGTCTTGTAAGACAAAGTGAAGAGTCCAGTTGTGATGGATTGAATGCCCTGAGAATAAAATGTTGTGCTTACTTGGACTGTGATGAAGCTGTGAGGACTCAGGTGGTTTGTCTTCATGCTCTTCAGTCTTCACAGAGACAACAGTCAGTGGAAACTTGCTGACATCAGCCTCCTCCTGCCCTACAGGACACTCTCCTTCCTGACTCATCCACACTTCCTCCTCTTCCTCTTTCATGTGGGGGGGCTGTGGATCCTCCTCTTCCTTTTTTATGTGAGGGGGCTGCTGGACATCTGTTGGGTAAATAAGTAAATAAGATAAAGAGAGAATAGAAATAGTTTTGAACTGACACTGTTAACACAATGACATTATTTGTGTTCTTTCCTGTGTTGTGTTAAAAGTGTGTAGCAAAACAACCAATAAAAACACAGGAAATACCTCCTTTTTTCCTAAAATTAATTCAAAAGTGGTACAGTGAGTACAAAAACAGACTTGGAAATTTAATGAGGGGCAATTTGAAAAGTTTTTATAAGTACGAGGCAGCATTGATTGAAGCACTCTTAACTTCACTGATGTAAAGTGGGTAAATATTGTTTTGTGTATACGGTCTATGACACCTAAACTTTATCTGTAAACTTAACCATATTATTTTAATGCCATAGTTATTACTATAACTAAAATATCCTGGAAATTCAAAAAATCTAATTCCAAAATCACTGCAATAACATTCATGGTATGTTTTTGTGATCATGCAAAATATTTTTGGGTGGTCATTTTGTTGGCTGGGCCAAAAGGAACTTTCACCAAAAACACGTTTTACTATGTGCTGTTTTATGGAGTATCTTCATCAACAATTCCTCTTTAGGAATTGGAGACCATCTACGACACGCTGAAGGAAAGTCAGTCACCTTAATAATTCAAGTTTTGACTACTTTAGTTATTGAAAATAATTGTTTATGTTCACTTATTGATACTTGTAAGTCAGATTTAGGAAGTGAAATTATAACTTTAATTAGATTTGTTTACAGTATAAAATGTATTTAGTGAGTGTGTGAGTTTTATGTAAACATGTTGATACAGGTTTACTTCTTGGGGACTGGAACACTGATATGTCCTGAAAGGATGCACCCATTTTTAAAACCTTCACTAAGGTGTGCCACCAACATTGTCTCACTTAGCTCATTAAGCACACTACCAGGGTGAGTGAGTCCTTTTAAACCTTCATAGACCTCCTTGTTACTTCTGACCAGTCTCAGATCACCACGAGTGGAACTACTGTGTGCGGCTTAAGTGATCATTCCATCATTTTCTGTACCCATGAAGAACAGAACCGAGGCTAACGGCCACAAAACAAGAGAAGCTAGAATCCTCAAGACCTAGACTAGCAAGGCTTTCAATGACAAACTGCCGAAATAAGACTTGCCTCGGTACTTGCAAGTACACAGGTCTTTGGGTCAATTCCTAACCTCAGAAAAGTAGATAACTTCACACTCAAAGTGGGTGACAATATAATAACAAACAAAAATGAGATTACCTATCTTGGTTGCATCGTAGAGACTAATCTCTCCAGTGAAAAAATGACTACTAAGGTGGTCAAAGAATCAACCAATGAATTCTGTTCTTACTAGTGTTGTCCCGATACCAATATTATAGTACCGGGACCTATACCAAAATGTATTTCGATACTTTTCAATACTTCTCTAAATAAATGGGACCACAAAAAAGTACATTATTGGCTTTATTTTAACAAAAAATCTTAGGGTACATTAAACATATGATTCTTATTGAAAGTTTTTCCTAAATAAAATAGTAAACATACTAGACAACTCACCCCAATAGTGATGAAGTGCTTCGAGAGGATAGTCATGTCACACATCAAGAAGACCATCCCAGACACACTGGACCCTCTACAGCAGGGGTCACCAACCTTTTTGAAACCAAGAGCTACTTCTTGGGTACTGATCAATGCGAAGGGCTTCCAGTTTGATACATACTTAAATAAATTGCCAGAAATAGCCAATTTGCTCAAATTACCTTAAATAAATAAATCTATATATATAAAAAATGGGTATTTCCATCCATCCATTTTCTACCGCTTATTCCCTTTTGGGGTTGCGGGGGGCGCTGGCGCTTATCTCAGCTACAATCGGGCGGCAGGCGGGCTGCACCCTGGACAAGTCGCCACCTCATCGCAGGGCCAACACAATTTCTGTCTGTCATTTTGTCGTAAATGTTTTTTCTTTTTACGGAATTTTTTTTTTGTAGAGAATAAATGATGAAAAAAAAACTTAATTGAACAGTTTAAAAGAGGAGAAAACACGAAAAAAATTAAAATAACATTTTTAAAAATAGTTTATCTTTAAAATTCAAAATTCAACCGAAAAAAATGAAGAGAAAAACTAGCTAATTTGAATCTTTTTGAAAAAATTAAAAAAAATAATTTATGGAACATCATTAGTAATTTTTCCTGATTAATATTAATTTTTGAATTTTGATGACATGTTTTGAATAGGTTAAAATCCAATCTGCACTTTGTTAGAATATATAACAAATTGGACCAAGCGATATTTCTAACAAAGACAAATCATTATTTCTTCTAAATCTTCCATAACAAAAATTTTAAAAGTAATTCAAAATACTTTGAAATAAGATTTAAATTTGATTCTACAGATTTTGTAGATTTGCCAGAATAATTTCTTTGAATTTTAATCATAATAAGTTTGAAGAAATATTTCACTAATATACTTTGTCGAAAAAACAGAAGCTAAAATGAAGAATTATATTAAAATGTATTTATTATTCCTTACAATAAAAATAAAAAAATACTTGAACATTGATTTAAATTTACAGGAAAGAAACCGCCTTCCGCCCGATTGTAGCTGAGATAGGCGCCAGCGCCCCCCGCGACCCCGAAAGGGAATAAGCGGTAGAAAATGGATGGATGGATGGAAGAGGAAGGTATTGAAAAGGTAAAAAGGTGAATGTGTTTAAAAATCCTAAAATCAATTTTAAGGTTGTATATTTTCTCAAAAAATTGTCTTTCTGAGAGTTATAAGAAGCAAAGTAAAAAAAATAAATGAATGTATTTAAACAAGTGAATACCAAGTCTTTAAAATATTTTCTTGGATTTTCAAATTCTGTTTGAGTTTTGTCTCTCTTAGAATTAAAAAGGTCAAGCAAAGCGAGACCAGCTTGCTAGTAAATAAATACAATTTAAAGAATAGAGGCAGCTCACTGGTAAGTGCTGCTATTTGAGCTATTTTTCGAAAAGGCCAGCGGGCGACTCATCTGGTCCTAACAGGCAACCTGGTGCCCGTGGGCACCGCGTTGGTGACCCCTGCTCTACAGTTTGCCTACCGGCAGAATCGGTCCACTGAGGTTGCAGTCAACCCTGTCATCCACACCACCCTCACCCACGTAGAGGGCAAGGACACCTATGCCAGGCTATTATTCATCGACTACAGCTCTGCTTTTAACACGGTCATCCCACAAAAACTCACTGCTAAACTCCTCACTGTTGGTCTGACACCAACTCTCTGTGACTGGGTCCTGAACTTTCTCACAAACCGGCCCCAGTCAGTCAGTATCAGCAACCAGACATCAGGAACAAAGGTTCTAAGCATTGGGACCCCCCAAGGCTGCGTGCTGAGCCCCCTATTGTACACCCTCTTCACACACCACTGTGTGGCCTCCCAGAACAACACCACTATCATCAAGTTAGCAGATGATACTACGGTCGTCGGACTGATCACCGGGGGATCTGAGGCAGTGTACAGAAGGGAAGTAGCGGAACTGGTGGCCTGGTGTCAGGATAATAATCTCTCCTTGAACACAGACAAGACCAAGGAGATGATTATTGACCCACGGAGAAGGAGTGCACAGTACACACCTCTGTACATAGGGGGGACAAAGGTGGACAGGGTGAAAACCTTTAAATTCCTCGGGACCCACATCAGCGAGGACCTCACCTGGGATCACAACACCCAACAAATAATAAAGAAAGGCCAGCAGCGACTGTACTTCCTAAGAAAGCTGAGAAAATTTGGCATGCCACCAAAAATTCTCAGCGACTTCTATATAAGTACGGTTGAGAGTGTCCTTACCAGCTCAATCACGATCTGGTATGGAAACTGCACTGCTAAGGACAGGAAGGCACTCCAGCGAGTGATTAAAACTGCTCAGTACATATCAGGAGCAGCCTTCCCCTCACTACAGGACATGTAGTCTACCAGGGCCACCAGGAGAGCACACAACATCATCAAGGACAGTACACAGTCTCTTCAGCCTCCTACCATCAGGCAGACCATATAGGAGCCTGAAATCCAGGACTACGAGACTGACAAACAGTTTTTACCCACAGGCCATCAGGCTTGTGAATGCTAACTTTTGAATGCCAGCTCCCCCCCAACCCCCCGTCTTTACTTTTGTCTTTTTGAACAAAAGACAGCTACAATGACCACCCCCGAACTGTGAACCATCACTGTAGACACGTTTCACCTTTGATCACTAAAGACACTTTAACTGCTGCTGTGACCCAAGGTCACATCCATATTAACTGTTGACTGTCAATCAGAATGTGCAATAATGTTATGTTACTTACTGTGCCTTGTATATACATTTTTATTTTTAGCTAAGTACCGTGTGACTTGTGGACTAGCAAAGTAAGATTTTCATTGTACGGCAAACTGTGTGTTTAACTGTGCATATGACAATAAACAATTTTGAATCTTCAATCAAAAAGTGATCTGATGTAATATTTTGATATTTACACATCGCATATTTACACACACGCATTTTACTAGAATGCCCTTATGACCATTACATATATCAATATCAAGTACCTACTGTACTGTTTACTTGTTGAAATACTATTTTTAGAGCAAATATCTACCCAAATGGCCACTTTGTTGCTGCCAAAAATGTATTTTAAATAATAGTTTGATATAGACACATCTCATCTCTGCTTATTTTACTAGAATACTCTTATGAGCATTATATATATATATATATATATATATATATATATATATATATATATATATATATATATATATATACATACAAATCAAGTACCTACTGAGATAGGGTGAGAAGCTCTGCCATCCGGGAGGAACTCAAAGTAAAGCCGCTGCTCCTCCACATCGAGAGGAGCCAGATGAGGTGGTTCGGGCATCTGGTCAGGATGCCACCTGAACGCCTCCCGAGGGAGGTGTTTAGGGCACGTCCAAAACCGGTAGGAGGCCACGGGGAAGACCCAGAACACGTTGGGAAGACTATGTCTCCCGGCTGGCCTGGGAACGCCTCGGGATCCCTCAGGAAGAGCTAGACGAAGTGGCTGGGGAGAAGGAAGTCTGGGCTTCCCTGCTTAGGCTGCTGCCCCCGCGACCCGACCTCGGATAAGCGGAAGAAGATGGATGGATGGAAGTACCTACTGTACTGTATACTTGTAGAAATACCCTTCACAAAGCTAAAATATACCGAAACAACCACTCTGCTGCTGCCAAAATTTGATTTCAAGTAATATTTTGATACTGACAAATCTCATCTCTGCATAGTTTACTAGTATACCCTTATGATAAAATAAATGGGCTGTTCTTGTATAGCGCTTTTCTACCTTCAAGGTACTCAAAGCGCTTTGACACTATTTCCACATTTACCTATTCACACACACATTCACACACTGATGGAGGGAGCTGCCATGCAAGACGCCAACCAGCACCCATCAGGAGCAAGGGTGAAGTGTCTTGTTCAGGACACAACGGACGTGACGAAGATAGTAGTAGGTGGGGATTGAACCAGGGACCCTCGGGTTGCGCACGGCCACTCTCCCACTACGCCACGCAGTCCCTATGAGCATTATGAGCATTACATCTATCAAAATCAAGTACCTACTGTACTGTTTACTTGTTGAAATACCCTTTTTAGAGCTAAAAAGTACCCAATTTGCCACTTTACTGCGACCAATAATTGATTCCATTTGATATTAACAATAATAACAAAATTTTCAGAATAATTGTATATGAGTTCAGCGCCCCCCGCGACCCCAAAAGGGAATAAGCGGTAGAAAATGGATGGATGGAAGTTATGAAAAAACTTTGTGTTCCATTGAGTTCAGGTCCCCTGCGAGAAGACCAAAGCTGTCTTTCATCTTATCAAACAAAAGGCTTGTAAAACTCCACTGTCTGCGATGGGATGCAACATGGAGGTGTCGGTTTCTTTGATCTATTGACAGCCACAGGAAGACCTTTTCCTAACCTGAGATCTACAAAGCAGACCATTTCTTTAAACTGTTTACGACCGAGTGCAAAAGCTGTGTACGGCCCCCCCCCACCCCTCCCTTTAAAAACAGCTGCAGCTATGTAATCAGAAAAGGCCCAAATAAAAGAGGAAGCGTGGAACTCCCTCGTCAAAGCGTGGTGGAAAACTGTACAAAGTTGTGGCCCAGACGTTTCTCCTCATGCGCTAAATTGAATCCTGTCTCTGTTTGATTTCTTTGCTTCTTGTCTTGTCTAATAGATGTCATCGGTGTTTGAACCTGACAAGAATGTAAAAGCATTTCTCTAAAACACAATATTATACATTATGAAAATATAAACGATAGCAAGAATATACCTACACATTTCAGAAAATTTCACTCGCAAACACTTTGTTTGGAAGATGTTTACTGCCTTTTTTTTTGCCCTTTGAGACACTTGTGATTTAGGGCTGTATAAATAACATTGATTGATTGATTGATTGATACTGAACAAAAATGCTAAATAGCTAAAGAAAACTGTCACTGAACATCTTAGTGTGATGTCATTCTGTGACAGACAAATGGAACACAGTTTCCACATGGTGAGGACATTGATGGTCTGACTCACTGTCCTACGGATTACCTCAACTTCTGCCAGACGTGGCCTGCCCTGCTAAGACTGTTCAGTGCTACCCTAATGACAAACTCTGGGTAACACAGGAGGTTCAAGCTGTGCTCAACAAGAAGAAAGCTGCCTTCTGGAGTGGAGACAGGGAGGCAATGAGAGCAGCACAGCGGGAGGTGAAAGGACATGTAAAGAAGGCTAAGGACAGCTACAGGAAGAAGCTGGAGCAGAACAACATGAGGGAGGTCTGGGAAGGTGTGAAAACCATCACAGGCCACAAGACAAAGACCAGAGCAGTAGGGGGGACAATAGAGAGGGCCAATGAGATGAATACCTTCTTCAACCGGTTTAACCAGTACTGTTCTCCCCACCCCCCACTCCTCATTGCATCCACTCCCCGTTCTTCTCCCCCCCAGCCATGGTTGCAACCCCCTCCTCCTCCTCCTCCTCCTCCACCACCTCTACGCAAACATTAGTCATCTCTGTGGACCAGGTCAGAGGTCAACTGAGGAAGCTGCATCATAGTTTCTGGTGCGCACAAGATACATATGTCAAAAACATTGTACCTATGTCCCTTTAGGAGCTCTGTAATTTTTAAAATGATCAGCATGTCATCTTTTATGTGAAATTGTTATTCAAATAAAGATTGCAAAAAAGAAAACTATAGTAGTGACAACATGCAGGAACATAACTGACGTAAAACAAATAAAATGGAAGTGACCTTGTCACCGCACACGCGTGCATTGATCATGTATTCTTGAACCGATCGAGCAGGGATTCTAAAACTGTGGTACGTGTACCACTAGTGGTACGTGGGTATCACCTAATGGTACGCCAAATATTATTTCATTTTTTATGTACATTGTTTTATTTTCCAACATGCAAATACTGTGTTACTGTTCAAACTGTGTGTAATGTTACAGTAACTAAAATATTAAATATACTTGTTAAATAATGTGTCTTCCTTGTTTTTAATGAATAATTAAGGCCTACTATGCTACTGTACTTTATTGCTGTTCATGATGGTGGTATTTGGAAATCCAAGTATTTTCTGAGTTGGTACTTGGTGAAAAAAGTTTGACAACTACTGATGTAGTGAAGTTGTAAACTAAATTGGCAGACACCATTTTGTTATACCCAAACGGCGTCTGCTCATACATCGCACTTCCAACGAGATCCCGTTCTTTCCCCCGAGTTAGAAAGTTCCAGAACTGTTCACGTTATACTATCTCATCTCATTGTGCAACATGTGAATGTATGAAGTGGAACTAAATGTGATCTCTGAAAGGGGTACACATTATTTCCAAAGCAGGGCCCCCATCCACATATACAATACTAGTACATATCTGATGAAAAACAACATTATTTTTGTTTTTTTAATTAGAAGTGTGCCAAATCACCTCTATTTGAACATTATCTAATGGAAATGACTGCTGTCTGATAATCACATTAATAACACAATAACAATCATGTGTCTGAGTACACCTATTGATAAATTATTAATCAAACACGTCATGTTAATGATGAAATATAAAGTTAGTAAAGATGTGAGAGTAAGAAGTAAACAAACCTGTTCTGTGTAACACAACTTGAGGTTTTTGATGTTGTCGCTCCTTCTCCTCTTTAGTTGGACAAAGTTCCTCCTCGTACTCTGCTATGGTTCTTTCACACATTTTCACACAATCACAACACTTTACACTCACACTTGATCTTAACTAAGCGATGTGTTGATCAAATCCGCGTCTCTTTGTTAGCGGCTAACAAGCTAAGCTAACTAGCATGCTAAGCTAACTAGCGCGCTCAAACAAGGAGCAATCTAAGCGGGCCTAATAATCTCCAAAGTTGAGTGAGACGAGTGGAGTTGATGCTGACACGGAGGATGAATAAAGTGTAGTTAGTAGATGTGCCGAGGCTTAGAAGCGTGTGTGGAGTAAAGGAGGACTTTGCTGCGAAGAACATATCCTCCACGCATGCGTCACTTAGGGGCGGGGCCAACGAGTCATCGTGATGGGCAAGTCATGAACGATTCATTCTAAATGTATGTTTTCATGGTGTCTACACAAAAAATCACGGCCACCAATGATCCATCCATCCCTTTATCGACTGTGTGTCCCTTTAGGGATGGCGGGGTGTGCTGGAGCCTATCTCAGCTGCATTCAGGCGGAAGGCGGCGTACACCCTGGACAGGTCGCCACCTCATCGCAGGGCCAACACAGATAGACAGACAAGTATATCAACTGTATTTGACTTTAAATCTGATAAATATCATTCAACAACAACACAATTTGCAGACTGTAATTACTGGTTCGCTGGTTTTACTGGTGTAAATTATTATTGCCTATTGTGAGCGAACTGTGGTGCTGAATTTCCCCAGGGATCAATAAAGTACTTTCTATTGTATTCTAAAATTCTGCATCCGAGAGATCACAACCATTGCAGCCATGCGTCCAAAACGTAAGGACAAGCAAAAGTAAAGTGTCTGTTATTTTACAATGTAATAATGTATTTAAGAAGAAAGGCCGCCTGTTAACAGCAGAGTGTCGGTGAGGCACACACTCTCAGGAATGCATGGAGGAAAGGTTGGAGACAAGCGGGAAACTCTTAGTTATAGGCCATAAGGTGAACCAGGAAAAAGTGGCTAGAAAGTGATTTTCGTTCCCACGTCCGGGCACTACTCTTTTTTTGCCTACACAATGCCATTGTGGACATTAGGTTAAACGTTCTCCGCAAAATATCCTGGCAGTTTTTTTAAGAGCCATAAATGTATAAAAATAGGAATGACAAAAAAACGAAAATCTTATGCAGCTTTTTTTTTCTTGTAAATATATTTACATTCATTCTGGAAACAGACTCTCTCTAACAAATTGACATTAATGCATATACCTAACATTTGATACAGGTATTTTAGCATTGGTATACTTTAATTTGAATTTAAACCATGAAACATACGAAACAAATGAAAAAAAAATGCTTCAAAGTAAGTGAATAGCAACCTGTACAATTGAACATACACATGGTACATTTTGCTTAACAATAATGTTTTATACATTAAAATTTTCAGCTGATACTTTGTTGTAAGAGGAAGTAAAGAAATAAAATAAAATAAAGAACACTTTGGCCCAAAATGGCTGACAACAATCAAAATATCGAATAATGATGAAAAATGGAAATACACCAAAAACTGCATTACAGTTTAGAATCTGTACACAATATGGTATAAAACAATGTTTACATGAACAAAACAATGTGACAGCAGGTCTTGGGTATTTTTTATATATTTGTTTTTATTATTTTGTCTTAACTTAGCACATTGTTAAAGCCATATCTCAAGAATTCTTTGATAGACTTTCCTCAAATTTGGCACAAACTCAAACTATGATTATTATATATGTTAAGGTCAAGTGCACTGTAACCTCACATTCTATTTTTAAAACATTTCACTTAAGTAACTAAAAAAAAAGAAATAGTAAAATACTCTGAGGGATTTTTCTCAAATGGGGCAAAAATTCAAATTTTTATTCGAGAACTAACTAAATAAGTGTGAATTTGCGTATTCTGAACGAGGGAGACATTGTTCATCTCTTAGCTTTCACTATCATCAGAACCTCCGACCTTTAGATGCAAAATACATAATGTCTCGACAAACAGATATCACTTTGGAGCGACAGCTGAGCAGCGCTGTTTGAAGTTGTGTACTCTTTTCAAAGATATGGAACTCTTTTCGAAGAAAATCTTTTGAAGACAAGAACAAAGTCACAGGCCAGCATGAAGTAAAGGTATGTAATATATGGCCATATAACAGTGTGTGCACACAAAGACAGCAACAAAAAATCCAATGCATTGGTGGTTAATATTCAATGTTATTGAACCCGATAGTGGGTATTTTCCAGGAGATGTTGTGAATGATTGCAACCCTTTCATGGGTACATTTAAAATACAAGGTGGTGTTTTATGATTCCTTGTGCAAGCCCATTCGTGGGTGAGGTTTTGGTTTGGACAAATGCAAATGAATAATTGCGGTTTTGATGTTTGGTGTTTTGAGTGACATTAACAAGGTTTCCATATATTTGATCTGATTTTGAATTGTGGGTTGTGCATAATCATGGATCCTGGGAAAGGAAAATACAATGCTTTGGAAATGCATGATCATGTGTTAATGGAGTCAAAAGTAACGCATTCAATGGGTGATACAATTAAAGGTCAAATGGACTAATATACAACGAAAACTTTAACTTTAGTCCTAACTTAAATAATAAATATAAATCGTTTGAGGTGCTTTCTATGAAGTCTGCCACACCTCTGCCTCTGTGCCTGGCCGTTATCTACCGCCCCCCAGGGCCCTATTCGGACTTTATTAGTGAATTCTCAGAGTTTGTTGCTGATCTAGTGACGCACGCCGATAATATAATTATAATGGGGGACTTTAATATCCATATGAATACCCCATTGGACCCACCGTGCGTGGCGCTCCAGACTATAATTGATAGCTGTGGTCTTACACAAATAATAAATGAACCGACGCATCGCAGCGGTAATACGATAGACCTAGTGCTTGTCAGAGGTATCACCGTTTCCAAAGTTACGATACTCCCGTATACTAAAGTATTGTCCGATCATTACCTTATAAAATTCGAAGTTCAGACGCATGTTCGTCAAACTAATAATAATAATAACTGCTATAGCAGCCGCAACATTAATGCTGCCACAACGACGACTCTTGCGGACCTACTGCCCTCGGTAATGGCACCGTTCCCAAAGTATGTGGGGTCTATTGATAACCTCACTAACAACTTTAACAACGCCCTGCGCGAAACCATTGATAGTATAGCACCGCTGAAGTTAAAAAAGGCTCCAAAAAGGCGTACGCCATGGTTTACTGAAGAAACTAGAGATCAGAAATTATTATGTAGAAAGCTGGAACGCAAATGGCGCACGACTAAACTTGAGGTGCACCATCAAGCATGGAGTGATAGTTTAATAACTTATAAACGCATGCTTACCTTAGCTAAAACTAATTATTACTCAAATCTCATCCGCATTAATAAAAACGATCCAAAATTTTTGTTTAGTACAGTAGCATTGCTAACCCAACGAGGGACTCCTTCCAGTAGCTCCACCCATTCGGCAGATGACTTTATGAAGTTCTTTAATAAGAAAATTGAACTTATTAGAAAGGAGATTAAAGACAATGCGTCCCAGCTACAACGGGGTTATAGTAACACTGATACGATTGTATATACGGCGGATACTGCAAATATCCAAAATAGTTTCTCTCGTTTTGATGAAATAACATTAGAAGGATTGTTACAACGTGTAAATAGAATAAAACAAACAACATGTTTACTTGACCCACTTCCTGGGAAACTTATCAAGGAGCTTTTTGTATTATTAGGTCCATCAGTGCTAAATATTATAAACTTATCACTTTCCTCGGGCACTGTTCCCCTAGCATTCAAAAAAGCGGTTATTCATCCTCTCCTTAAAAGACCTAACCTCGATCCTGACCTCATTGTTACCTACCGACCGGTGTCTCACCTTCCCTTTATTTCGAAAATCCTCGAAAAAATTGTTGCAGAGCAGCTAAATGAACACTTAGCGTTTAACAATCTATGTGAAACCTTTCAATCCGGTTTCAGGGCAAATCACTCGACTGAGACAGCCCTCGCAAAATTGACTAATGATCTATTGCTAACGATGGACTCTGAAGCGTCATCTATGTTGCTGCTCCTCGATCTTAGCGCTGCTTTCGATACCGTCGATCATAATATTTTATTAGAGCTTATCAAAACACGAATTGGTATGTCAGACTCAGCCCTGTCATGGTTTAACTCTTATCTTACTGATAGGATGCAGTGCGTCTCCCATAACAGTGTGACCTCGGACTATGTTAAGGTAACGTGTGGAGTTCCCCAGGGTTCGGTCCTTGGCCCTGTACTCTTCAGCATCTACATGCTGCCGCTGGGTGACGTCATACGCAAATACGGTATTAGCTTTCACTGTTATGCTGATGACACCCAACTCTACATGCCCCTAAAGCTGACCAACACGCCGGACTGTAGTCAGTTGGAAGCGTGTCTTAATGAAATTAAACAATGGATGTCCGCTAACTTTTTGCAACTTAATGCCAAAAAAACGGAAATGCTGATTATCGGTCCTGCTAGACACCGACCTCTATTTAATAATACAACTTTAACATTTGACAACCAAATAATAAAACAAGGTGACTCTGTAAAAAATCTGGGTATTATCTTCGACCCAACTCTCTCCTTTGAGTCACACATTAAAAGCGTTACTAAAACGGCCTTCTTTCATCTCCGTAATATCGCTAAAATTCGCTCCATTTTGTCCACTAAAGACGCCGAGATCATTATCCATGCGTTTGTTACGTCTCGTCTCGATTACTGTAACGTATTATTTTCGGGTCTCCCCATGTCTAGCATTAAAAGATTACAGTTGGTACAAAATGCGGCTGCTAGACTTTTGGCAAGAACAAGAAAGTTTGATCACATTACGCCTGTACTGGCTCACCTGCACTGGCTTCCTGTGCACTTAAGATGTGACTTTAAGGTTTTACTACTTACGTATAAAATACTACACGGTCTAGCTCCAGCCTATCTTGCCGATTGTATTGTACCGTATGTCCCGGCAAGAAATCTGCCTTCAAAAGACTCCGGCTTATTAGTGATTCCTAGAGCCCAAAAAAAGTCTGCGGGCTATAGAGCGTTTTCCGTTCGGGCTCCAGTACTCTGGAATGCCCTCCCGGTAACAGTTCGAGATGCTACCTCAGTAGAAGCATTTAAGTCTCACCTTAAAACTCATCTGTATACTCTAGCCTTTAAATAGACCTCCTTTTTAGACCAGTTGATTTGCCGCTTCTTTTCTTTCTCCTATGTCCCCCCCTCCCTTGTGGAGGGGGTCCGGTCCGATGACCATGGATGAAGTACTGGCTGTCCAGAGTCGAGACCCAGGATGGACCGCTCGTCGGGACCCAGGATGGACCGCTCGCCTGTATCTGTTGGGGACACCTCTACGCTGCTGATCCGCTTGAGATGGTTTCCTGTGGACGGGACTCTCGCTGCTGTCTTGGATCCGCTTGAACTGAACTCTCTCGGCTGTGTTGGAGCCAGTATGGATTGAACTTTCACAGTATCATGTTAGACCCGCTCGACATCCATTGCTTCCGGTCCCCTAGAGAGGGGGGGTTGCCCACATCTGAGGTCCTCTCCAAGGTTTCTCATAGTCATCATTGTCACTGGCGTCCCACTGGATGTGAATTCTCCCTGCCCACTGGGTGTGAGTTTTCCTTGCCCTTTTGTGGGTTCTTCTGAGGATGTTGTAGTCGTAATGATTTGTGCAGTCCTTTGAGACATTTGTGATTTGGGGCTATATAAATAAACATTGATTTATTGAACCCTCACAGGCTGAACTGTCAGAAATGATTGAAAATCAGTCACCACCTGCAGAGATGGAAAAACAGGTGGACACAGATCATACTTACCAACACTCCCGGATTTTCCGGGAGACTCCCGAAATTCAGCGAACTGGAGGCCACGCCCCCTCCAGCTCCATGCGGACCTGAGTGACGTGTATAAAGAGCGTGTCTGCCCAATTATGTTATAACTGTAAAATGGTCGAGGGCGAGTTCTTGGTTTCTTATGTGGGTTTATTGTTAGGCAGTTTCATTAACCTCCTCCCAGCGCGGTAAAACAACACACAACAACAGCAGTCCGTTTTCGTCTACCGTAAAGCAGTTCGTCTGCCAAACAGCAATGTTGTGAAACTCTTAAACAGGACAATACTGCCATCTTCTGTCATGCATATAGTTAGAAAAAGGATGGACAATTTAACCCTTAACTCAACAATGAGTAGATGAGTGTTATGTGTGTGTAAATGTGTAAATAAATGAACACTGAAATTCAAGTATTTATTTAATTTATATATATATATATATATATATATATATATATATATATATATATATATATGTATATATATATGAATATATATATATATATATATATTTTTATATATATATATATATACACACATATATATATATATATATATATATATATATATATATATATATATATATTTATTTTTATATTATATATGTGGTGTTTTGTTTTGTGGTTTGTGCAGCCCTTTGAGACACTAGTGATTTAGGGCTATATAAATAAACATTGATTGATTGATTGATTGATTGATTGATTGATTGATTGATTGATTGATATATATGAAATACTTGACTTGGTAAATCTATGAATCTAGCGGTAAATATACTCCTTCCCTCTTAACCACGCCCTCGACCATGCCTCCAACCCCCACCTCCCGAAATCGGAGGTCTCAAGGTTGGCAAGTATGACACAAATCAAACATCTGATGTAAAAAAAAAAACGCACAGTGAAAATGACACCAAAAGCCCTAATGCACAGAATTGAAACACTTGAGAAGGAGAGAAGATCTAAATTAAACAAGGCAAGCAACATGCAGAAACATATCATGGAAATGATGGAAAATGGAGAGGACAAAATGGACGTGCAATCTGCTTTCACCAAATATCTCAATTTTATAAAGGAAACCGCAAGTGCACACACATCCCTCCTACCAATTCTACCAACAGAGGACCAAATCAATCACGACATATGGTACAAAGCCAAATTAATCAATCTACATGAATTCATTGAGCATGTTAACACCTGGATAAAAACACCAACCCTGGAAAATATGGAGGATTTCCAAAACGAAATTAATCCAAATGACAGCATTAGTAATATAAGTCACAAATCACATGGGAGTCACACACGGTCTGGTTCTAGTAATTCTAGAACCTCCTCAGTTCGCAGACAGGCAGAGGCCGACAGGGCTGCCCTCGCTGCCTTGGAAGAGGAGGAGGAAAAGATCAAAAAGATATTGGAAGAAGAGTCACTACAGATTAAAAGGAAATTGGAAGAGGAGGAAGAAAATATCAAAAAGAAATATGAAGAGGAGAGGGAAAGAATCAGAAAGAAAAAGGAAATGATGGACCTGCATGCTCAATTGGCAGCTGCTGATGCAAAATTAGCAGTTTTAAAAGCTTCCAGCCTTCATGCTTCCTCACACACAGCATCTGATGGCATGAGCTCCTACTTAAAAAGAACCAAGGAACCAGCAGTCACTCTCAACCCCCAGGCTCAAGACTATCAACCCCTCACACAGCAGCAGTCAAGCCAAGCTTTACCAACACAGTCCATCCACCATCCACCTGAGCAACAACAAATATCAATCAATCAATGTCAATCAATGTTTATTTGTATAGCCCTGTGGAGATCCTCGTCCTGGATCCTCCATTCCCTCCACGGAAACACCACGCCTGGTTCAGTGGTTACACATTTTTTATTTCTTTACAATTTCTTTTTGGGCTCAATGTCTCTTTCAGCTTTTCAGCTCTCAATGACATGCATTTCTCCTGATCTCCTTCGTCTGGCTCTCACTCCTCAATCGCCAGCCCCTCTCATGGTTTCCAACGCTGCTGATAAAGGAAACAGGTGATTAGATAACTCGTCCCAGCTGAGGTATCTGCTCACCTGATTGTATTTAATATTCATACTCTATACCTTCTTTCTCTCATTTTCTATCTGTTTTCACCTTCATTCTCTCCTTTTCTCCCCATTTTTACTTTTATTCTCAACTTTTCTCTCAATCTTTGTCAATCCAATCCAATCCAATCCACTTTATTTATATAGCACATTTAAACAACAAGAACGTTTCCAAAGTGCTGCACAGCCATGTTAAAAACAATATTAAAAAAACTATTTTATGTTCCACCAATGACTGAATAAAAACACAAAATAAATAAATATAAAACCAATATAAAAACAAAATATGATTAAAAACAATTTCAAAGGGTAAAAGCAATTACAACAGTAAAATAAAAATCAAAGTGTATAAAAAACACAGAGGACAACAGAGGACAGAGGACCACACAACTCACATAGTGTTAAAAGCCAAAGAATAAAAGTGGGTCTTAAGACGAGACTTAAAAACACTCCACTGTGGAAGCAGTTTGAACATGGAGGGGCAGAGTGTTCCAGAGCTTAGGGCCGACCACAGAGAAGGCCCTGTCTCCCCTGGTCTTAAGTCTGGTCTTGGGCACCACGAGCTGGAACTGGCTCTCGGACCTCAGAGCGCGCGCAGGAGTGTAAATTTGGATGAGGTCCGAGATATATTGAGGTGCCAGTCCATGTAAAGATTTAAAAACAAACAGCAATGTTTTAAAATCAATTCTAAAATGAACAGGGAGCCAGTGCAATCTCTGAAGAATTGGGGTTATATGCTGGCGTTTCCTGGCCCCTGTTAAAAGTCCTGCTGCCGCGTTCTGGACTAACTGCAACCGGGAGAGAGCTTTTTGGCTAATGCCAGCATAAAGTGCATTGCAGTAGTCCAGGCCACTTCAAATAAAAGCATGCACGACTTCTTCAAAAAGGTTAAAAGATAAAAACGGTTTAACCTTTACTAAAAGACGAAGGTGATAAAAACACGATTTTAAAACGCTATTGACTTGTGTGTGAGGTTTAAAATGGCTGTCTATAGTGACGCCAAGGCTGGTGACTTTGGGACACACATCATTTTGCAATGGTCCCAAGTCAGTGAGGGCCGGACCAAAAACTAAAATTTCCGTTTTTCCCTCATTCATTATTAAAAAATTCTGGGCTAACCAAGCCTTGACGTCACATAGACAGTTAAGAAGGGGTGTCAGGGGGCCGTGGCTTTTTGAAATCGGCATATAAATTTGGCAGTCATCTGCATAAAAGTGATAAAACACTCCATGTTTCCTAAAAATATCTCCAAGAGGAAGGAGATAAAGAGCGAACAGGATGGGGCCTAAAATAGATTCCTGGGGGACACCACAGTAAAGCGGGGCAGAAGAGGAGGTGGCGTCCCCCAGCCTGGCAGAGAAGGACCTCTCAGACAGGTAAGATCTGAACCACTGTGACGCAGTCCCCCTGACAGCCACACAGTCTCTCAGGCGGTCTAAAAGAATTGTGTGGTCGACTGTGTCAAAGGCAGCTGTAAGATCTAAAAGCACTAAAATGGCAGAGCTGCCAGAATCAGACATTAAAAGCAAGTCATTAAAAACCTTTAATAGTGCAGATTCAGTACTGTGCAAAGCTTTGTATCCAGACTGAAATGGATCTAAAGTGCTATTTTCATCTAAAAAAGGCTGCAGTTGTGCCAAAACACATTTCTACAAAATGTTTGACACAAAAGGTAATTTGGAAATGGGCCGATAATTTGACAAAGTTGTCTGATCAAGACTTGGCTTTTAGGAGATGCTGCTGCCAACAGAATCGCCGCACTTCTGTCGTTGTTTTTTTTTTTTTGCCATTTATCGTCGTCGGAGATCATTTCCGCCGTCTGGGAATATTTTGATCATATATCGGAAAAAAAGGTATTTGTGTTCATTTTCTTGTCGTTTCATTAAGTCTCCACTGGAGACTCTCCGGTATTGTCCCGCCCACACAACCATCCTATTAATTACATTAAAACACAATAGTAACTGATTTCTCCGGTAGCTGAGTTGGTAGAGTGAAGGACCACAAGTGTTCATATTGATTCCCATAGGGCGGTTGTTCGAGTCCAGCTCGCCCCCAGTTACTTTTTACCATGACTTGCTTAACGTGGACCCCGATTTAAACAAGTTGAAAAACTTATTGGGGTGTTACTATTTAGTGGTAAATGGTACGGAATATGTACTGAACTGTGCAATCTACTAATACATAAAAGTTTCAATCAATCGATCAACAGTGCGTATTCAGAGCGCATGTTAAAAAAAAATCCCAGTCCACAAGTAGATAGATAGATAGATAGATAGATAGATAGATAGATAGATAGATAGATAGATAGATAGATAGATAGATAGATAGTACTTCATTGATTCCTTCAGGAGAGTTCCTTCAGGAAAATTAAAATTCCAGCAGCAGTGTACAGAGTTAAGATCAATTTAAATATAAGTAAAAAGTAAATAATGGGGGTTTAAATGGAAACAAAAAAGAGAAATATTACAATGAGAATAAAAACTAAAAAGCAACAATGGGAATAACAATATAACAGTAAAATAAGAATATAACAAGACAAAGTAGGCAGTAGTGACCATGTTATGAAAACGTATTGCACTGTTATTATTACCCCCCCGCCCCCCGCCCCAGAGAGGAGTTGTACAGTCTAATGGCGTGTGGGACAAAGGAGTTCTTGAGTCTATTAGTCCTGCACTTGGGATGAAGCAGTCTAGAACTGAACAGGCTCCTCTGGCTGCTGATAACACTATGCAGAGGGTGACTGGCATCATCCAGGATGCTCACTGGTTTGTCCACAGTCCTCTTCTCTGCCACCCTCACCAGTGAGTCCAGTTATATTCCCATTGTAGAACCGGCCCGCCTGATCAGTTTCTCAAGTCTGGAGCTGTCCTTCTTAGATGTACTGCCTGTAGAGATTTTTACTGTCCAGCAGATGTCATTATTTAGTGACACAGTATTGACACAGTATCAATACAGTTTTGCAATGTGTCCAAACGATACATGAAGCCTCATCAACCCATCACTACTTATTAGCGTCCTGCTCACGTCTTTCTCAGTCCATGTGCTTTCACGACAGTTGGCACACTTGACGTTACAAAGCAGTACTGTTCTGTTCTGCTGCCTTCCTTTTTTTTTTAAATGTTTATTTATACATTTCAACAATTACAAACAGTAAGCCAAACAACAATATAAAACATTATAAAACATTATAAAAACAGTACAAAACAGCGCCAGGGGGTTGTACATTCAAAATAACAAAAATAGAATACAAACAAATATATATAAATAATAAACAAAATGCAAAGCCATAGGTTCATTCAGATTCATCAAACAACTTAAATTTGGAA
This sequence comes from Nerophis ophidion, assembly GCF_033978795.1. NCBI lineage: Eukaryota > Metazoa > Chordata > Actinopteri > Syngnathiformes > Syngnathidae > Nerophis > Nerophis ophidion. The sequence continues at coordinate 68,858 of NW_026906955.1, forward strand.
CACAGCATCATCGTTTTCACAGCTTTTTTGTTGTTAGAGGTAGAGAGTGTTTTAATGTAAAGTTCCAGATCTTTTTTAAAGTCACAAAAGATAGGACGGGTATTAAGAAACTTACATTTATGAATATAAAACTTAGCTAATAAAATAATGAGGTTGCAAAGGTAGAATTCCTTTTCAAATTTTTGTTCATAAAGTGTAAAACCAAAAATCACATCTTTAAAGTAAAGCACAAATTTGTCATAAATATTGTCCAGGATGAAGCGACAGATGCCTGCCATAGTGATGGAGTGTTTTCACAAGTATAAAACAAGTGGTTAACAGTCTCTGGGTGCATGTTACATAACATCAATGTCCTTCTTCTATTTTACCATTACAGTCTTTACAGGGTAATAACCAGGAATGATTTTAAATGATATCTCTTTGACTTTGTTGGTAAGTAAATACCTGTTAGGAAGGGACCACGTTTTGGTCCAACAGATGTCATTTACAACATTATTCCAGAGGGAAATTACATAGGAGACAGACACACAATCATTTTGGAATAAGCTGCGGATTTTTCTGTTATTTTTTTGATCAAAGCAAAGTTTCCCCACAGGAGTGTCAAGTGGATCATTCACAATTTTTACAGCAGAAAGAGGAGGTGTGTAAGCCATGTACAACATAATAACACCTGTTGGAATGTACAACATAATAACAGGTGTTGGAATGTACAACATAATAACACCTGTTGGAATGTACAACATAATAACACCTGTTGGAATGTACAACATAATAACACCTGTTGGAATGTACAACATAATAACACCTGTTGGAATGTACAACATAATAACACCTGTTGGAATGTACAACATAATAACACCTGTTGGAATGTACAACATAATAACACCTGTTGGAATGTACAACGTAATAACACCTGTTGGAATGTACAAAGTAATAACACCTGTTGGAATGTACAACATAATAACACCTGTTGGAATGTACAACATAATAACACCTGTTGGAATGTACAACATAATAACAGGTGTTGGAATGTACAACATAATAACACCTGTTGGAATGTACAACATAATAACACCTGTTGGAATGTACAACATAATAACACCTGTTGGAATGTACAACATAATAACACCTGTTGGAATGTACAACATAATAACAGGTGTTGGAATGTACAACATAATAACAGGTGTTGGAATGTACAACATAATAACACCTGTTGGAATGTACAACATAATAACAGGTGTTGCAATGTACAACATAATAACAGGTGATGGAATGTACAACATAATAACACCTGTTGGAATGTACAACATAATAACACCTGTTGGAATGTACAACATAATAACAGGTGTTGGAATGTACAACATAACACCTGTTGGAATGTACAACATAATAACACCTGTTGGAATGTACAACATAATAACAGGTGTTGGAATGTACAACATAATAACAGGTGATGGAATGTACAACATAATAACACCTGTTGGAATGTACAACATAATAACAGGTGTTGGAATGTACAACATAATAACACCTGTTGGAATGTACAACATAATAACAGGTGTTGGAATGTACAACATAATAACAGGTGTTGGAATGTACAACATAATAACAGGTGTTGGAATGTACAACATAATAACAGGTGTTGGAATGTACAACATAATAACAGGTGTTGGAATGTACAACATAATAACAGGTGTTGGAATGTACAACATAATAACACCTGTTGGAATGTACAACATAATAACAGGTGTTGGAATGTACAACATAATAACAGGTGTTGGAATGTACAACATAATAACAGGTGTTGGAATGTACAACATAATAACAGGTGTTGGAATGTACAACATAATAACAGGTGTTGGAATGTACAACATAATAACAGGTGTTGGAATGTACAACATAATAACAGGTGTTGGAATGTACAACATAATAACAGGTGTTGGAATGTACAACATAATAACAGGTGTTGGAATGTACAACATAATAACAGGTGTTGGAATGTACAACATAATAACAGGTGTTGGAATGGCATCAAATACAATAGCAAATTGTTTGGGAGTCACAGGTATCTTCAATTGGTTGAGAAATTCTTGGTAATTAAAAAGTTGACCTTCCTTATTGAAAAGCTGACTCACAAAAATAATGTTATTGTTAAACCAATTGTTGAGGAAAAGAGATTTCCTTTTGTAACATATGTCTTTATTGTTCCAGATGAAATATTTGGTAGGTGAGAAGTGGTGCTTGTATAAAAGAGAGCATGCTAGAAGGGCTTGTTTGTGGAAGTTTGAGAGTGCAACAGGAATCCTGTCAATGTTAGGATTACACAATAGCAAAAATGTTAGGCCTCCAAGGTTAGAGAATACATGATGAGAAATAAAGTTCCAAATTGAGGTAGGGTCTTTCAAGTAGTGTCTTATCCAATTAATTTTAAAGGTGTTGTTTAGTGTAGTGAAGTCAAGAAAGTTTAGACCACCCTGATTGTAATTGTTCATTATAACAGATTTATTAATATAATGAATTTTGTTTTTCCAAATAAAGTCAATCAGTATTTTGTCAATAGTTTTACATATTTTTTGGTTAACATGTAAAGAAATAGCTGCATACGTAAGCCTGGAGATACCTTCTGCTTTGGAAAGTAAGGTTCTGCCTTTTAAGGATAAATCTCTCTGTAGCCATTGGTTAAATCTTTTCTTAGCTTTTTCTACAATTGGATTGAAGTTCAATGCCGATCTAGAGTTTTGATTTTTAGTGATATGTATTCCTAGGTAATTAATACTATCCTTAACTGGAATTTGAGGTACAGACATCATTTCACATCTCTTCACAGCCATTAGTTCACATTTATTCACATTTAGACGGAGACCAGAAGCCAAGGAAAAAACATGAATGACATCCAAGGCTAGGGGAATTTGAGAAGAGTCTTTCAAAAAGAGTGTTGTGTCGTCAGCCAGTTGGCTGATAATTATTTCTCTGTCTAATACAGAAATCCCCTTTAAATGACTAGTTTTTATATGAACCGATAACAGTTGGGTGGCTAACAGAAATAAATATGGAGAAATAGGACAACCTTGCCGTATCCCACGTTTTAACTCCAATCTTGGAGATGTACCAGATTTGAGCTTTATAGAACTATTACCATTGCAGTACAAAGTCTTCATTGTTTTGCGGAAAAAATTGCCAAAGCCAAATTTCTCAAGTGTCCTGAATATAAATTCATGTTCGATGGAGTCAAAAGCTTTGTAAAAGTCCAGGAAAAGAAGGAAGCCTTCATCATGAATGACCTCTGGGTAATCCAGAATGTCAAGTACAAGCCTGATATTATTAGATATGTGTCTTCCTCTCATAAAACCTGACTGTGTCTCATCAATTATGTCATCCACAACCAATTTTAAACGTTTAGCAAAAATAATAGCTACAATTTTATAGTCATTGTTTAGAAGGCTAATTGGACGCCAATTATCAATGATTAGTAAGTCTTTGTTTGGCTTGGGTATAAGGGTAATAAGGCCCTGTGTTAAAGTTGGAGGAAGGGCACCTCTATCAATACTTTCACAAAATACTTCTAATAAGAAAGGAGCTAGCTCTTCTGAAAATATTTTATAGAATTCAGATGTAATACCATCCACTCCAGGAGATTTGTTATTTTTTAAACTATTAATTGATTCCACTACTTCCTTGAGACAGATTGGACGCTCACAGAATACTTGGTCAGCTGTGCTGATTGATTTAGTTTCAGTTAAGGTATCCATAAACTTAACAGCATCACTTTCAGAGTATTGACTATTGTATAATGTTTTGTAAAATTGAGAACAAAAATTTGCAATCTGTTTTGCGTCATTGCAAACCACATCATTTATTTTCAATTGATCAATGGTGTTATTTTGAGCCTGACATTTTTCTAAACGAAAGAAATACGCAGAGTTTTGTTCACCTTCCTCCAGCCATTGTTTTCTAGATCTTACAAAAGCTCCTTCTGCTTTTGATTGATACATTTTGTCCAATTTATTTTGGTTTTCTAAGAGACTTTCTTTTTCTTCTGCTGACATATTATCTGGACATAAAGAGGATAATGCAGTAATGATGGAAATCACATTTTCCTCCTCAGAACGCTTATTCTTAGCTAGATTGCTGCAATATTTTCTAATAAATTTACCTACCTCATATTTAAGGAGTTCCCAATTAGTAAAATAATTATTTTGGGTTTTGGCTTCATTAAGAAAATTTTTTATTAGATCTTTAATCCTAATTTTGACTGTTTCATGACATAAAACTGAACTGTTGAGTTTCCAGTATGAGCTTTTTGAAGGATTGTGAGAGGGATGTAAAGAGATGTGAATCTGAATAGCCCTATGAAGTGATTTAGAAATGAACCACATGTCTATTCTAGACTTTCTTGAGCCTGATTTATTGGACCAGGTAAAGGATGTCTTATTCGGATTTTTATATCGCCAGGCATCAATTAAATCAAACCTTTGCATTAATAACTTCAGATTTGAGCTGACACTACTTTGAGAGCCTGGTGGCCATCTATCAAGTGAATTGTCGATGACAGTATTCAAGTCACCTCCCACAAGTATATAAGCATTTGGAAATTTGGCAAGCCAATGTAAAATTGTATTTTGCACTTCATTAAATAAAATAGTATTGTCAGGCACAGAGTTATATCCATAAATGTTAGCAACTATAAAGTTTGTTTTCTGAATCTCAAAAACCTGACAAATATAATGGCCATTTTTATCATAATCACTATGATGCAATAAGACTCCTGTAATTTTGTTTTTGAATGTGCCAACTCCTCCAGAACGCTGTGATGCATGAGAGCAATATATCTCATTACCCCATTGAGATCTCCAAAACTTGACATCATCATTCATACTGTGTGTCTCCTGTAAAAAACATCAATCTGTTCTACATTGTTTAAGAAATAAAAATAAAGCTTTGCGTTTCAAGTTCTGCCTTAACCCCCTGGCGTTGAGAGAAACTATAGATAAAGACAGATTTAAGTGAAAAACCATTGGAATTAGAAAATGCTTTGAGTTAGAAAGAAAGCAACTAGACGCTGCGGGAACAACATCACATGAAAGTTCAGAAAGTGCAAAAAAAAACTGGCTGGTGCGTGAGTTGTGACTCCTCATCTATCCATCCTTTTATTTTACCAAAGTACAGTCAAGAGAAAGTTAAAGCCCGAAAGGTGAATCTTCAGATTGGAGGAAGGATTTCTTTTTTCTCAATAAAAGCACGACCGCCTACAAAATAGAGGATTTTCCCTGCCTTGCGAGCTTCATCTACCAGTGGCCATAACTTCATTCTTGCATCTCTGTCCACTTTGCAGGGATCCTCGGCGAAGCGTAATCCGTTGTCACGTAGGAAGGAGGAATTCTTGGCAGCGGCCCAAATTGCAGCTCTGTGCACCCGGGAGGAAAACTGCAGCAAAACACACCTGTTACCTTTCGGTTTCTTCATTCCAAGACGGTGCACGGTGTCGATAACATTGGGGAAGCGTTCAGCATCGGACGGCAGCAGAGCCTGGCAAACTCGGATCACCTCTTCACGTAGAACTCTGTCCTCCACACCGTGCAGTCTCAGGTTCCATCGTCTTGAATATCATGTAGAACTCTGTCCTCCACACCGTGCAGTCTCAGGTTCCATCGTCTTGAATATCACGTAGAACTCTGTCCTCCACACCATGCAGTCTCAGGTTCCATCGTCTTGAATATCACGTAGAACTCTGTCCTCCACACCATGCAGTCTCAGGTTCCATCGTCTTGAATATCACGTAGAACTCTGTCCTCCACACCGTGCAGTCTCAGGTTCCATCGTCTTGAATATCACGTAGAACTCTGTCCTCCACACCGTGCAGTCTCAGGTTCCATCGTCTTGAATATCACGTAGAACTCTGTCCTCCACACCGTGCAGTCTCAGGTTCCATCGTCTTGAATATCACGTAGAACTCTGTCCTCCACACCGTGCAGTCTCAGGTTCCATCGTCTTGAATATCACGTAGAACTCTGTCCTCCACACCGTGCAGTCTCAGGTTCCATCGTCTTGAATATCACGTAGAACTCTGTCCTCCACACCGTGCAGTCTCAGGTTCCATCGTCTTGAATATCACGTAGAACTCTGTCCTCCACACCGTGCAGTCTCAGGTTCCATCGTCTTGAATATCACATAGAACTCTGTCCTCCACACCGTGCAGTCTCAGGTTCCATCGTCTTGAATATCACGTAGAACTCTGTCCTCCACACCGTGCAGTCTCAGGTTCCATCGTCTTGAATATCACGTAAAACTCTGTCCTCCACACCGTGCAGTCTCAGGTTCCATCGTCTTGAATATCACGTAGAACTCTGTCCTCCACACCGTGCAGTCTCAGGTTCCATCGTCTTGAATATCACGTAGAACTCTGTCCTCCACACCGTGCAGTCTCAGGTTCCATCGTCTTGAATATCACGTAGAACTCTGTCCTCCACACCGTGCAGTCTCAGGTTCTATCGTCTTGAATATCACGTAAAACTCTGTCCTCCACACCGTGCAGTCTCAGGTTCCATCGTCTTGAATATCACGTAGAACTCTGTCCTCCACACCGTGCAGTCTCAGGTTCCATCGTCTTGAATATCACGTAGAACTCTGTCCTCCACACCATGCAGTCTCAGGTTCCATCGTCTTGAATATCACGTAGAACTCTGTCCTCCACACCATGCAGTCTCAGGTTCCATCGTCTTGAATATCACGTAGAACTCTGTCCTCCACACCGTGCAGTCTCAGGTTCCATCGTCTTGAATATCACGTAGAACTCTGTCCTCCACACCGTGCAGTCTCAGGTTCCATCGTCTTGAATATCACGTAGAACTCTGTCCTCCACACCGTGCAGTCTCAGGTTCCATCGTCTTGAATATCACGTAAAACTCTGTCCTCCACACCGTGCAGTCTCAGGTTCCATCGTCTTGAATATCACGTAGAACTCTGTCCTCCACACCGTGCAGTCTCAGGTTCCATCGTCTTGAATATCACGTAGAACTCTGTCCTCCACACCGTGCAGTCTCAGGTTCCATCGTCTTGAATATCATGTAGAACTCTGTCCTCCACACCGTGCAGTCTCAGGTTCCATCGTCTTGAATATCACGTAGAACTCTGTCCTCCACACCATGCAGTCTCAGGTTCCATCGTCTTGAATATCACGTAGAACTCTGTCCTCCACACCATGCAGTCTCAGGTTCCATCGTCTTGAATATCACGTAGAACTCTGTCCTCCACACCGTGCAGTCTCAGGTTCCATCGTCTTGAATATCACGTAGAACTCTGTCCTCCACACCGTGCAGTCTCAGGTTCCATCGTCTTGAATATCACGTAGAACTCTGTCCTCCACACCGTGCAGTCTCAGGTTCCATCGTCTTGAATATCACGTAGAACTCTGTCCTCCACACCGTGCAGTCTCAGGTTCCATCGTCTTGAATATCACGTAGAACTCTGTCCTCCACACCGTGCAGTCTCAGGTTCCATCGTCTTGAATATCACGTAGAACTCTGTCCTCCACACCGTGCAGTCTCAGGTTCCATCGTCTTGAATATCACGTAGAACTCTGTCCTCCACACCGTGCAGTCTCAGGTTCCATCGTCTTGAATATCACATAGAACTCTGTCCTCCACACCGTGCAGTCTCAGGTTCCATCGTCTTGAATATCACGTAGAACTCTGTCCTCCACACCGTGCAGTCTCAGGTTCCATCGTCTTGAATATCACGTAAAACTCTGTCCTCCACACCGTGCAGTCTCAGGTTCCATCGTCTTGAATATCACGTAGAACTCTGTCCTCCACACCGTGCAGTCTCAGGTTCCATCGTCTTGAATATCACGTAGAACTCTGTCCTCCACACCGTGCAGTCTCAGGTTCCATCGTCTTGAATATCACGTAGAACTCTGTCCTCCACACCGTGCAGTCTCAGGTTCTATCGTCTTGAATATCACGTAAAACTCTGTCCTCCACACCGTGCAGTCTCAGGTTCCATCGTCTTGAATATCACGTAGAACTCTGTCCTCCACACCGTGCAGTCTCAGGTTCCATCGTCTTGAATATCACGTAGAACTCTGTCCTCCACACCATGCAGTCTCAGGTTCCATCGTCTTGAATATCACGTAGAACTCTGTCCTCCACACCATGCAGTCTCAGGTTCCATCGTCTTGAATATCACGTAGAACTCTGTCCTCCACACCGTGCAGTCTCAGGTTCCATCGTCTTGAATATCACGTAGAACTCTGTCCTCCACACCGTGCAGTCTCAGGTTCCATCGTCTTGAATATCACGTAGAACTCTGTCCTCCACACCGTGCAGTCTCAGGTTCCATCGTCTTGAATATCACGTAAAACTCTGTCCTCCACACCGTGCAGTCTCAGGTTCCATCGTCTTGAATATCACGTAGAACTCTGTCCTCCACACCGTGCAGTCTCAGGTTCCATCGTCTTGAATATCACGTAGAACTCTGTCCTCCACACCGTGCAGTCTCAGGTTCCATCGTCTTGAATATCTCTCCATCTCGGTGATGCGTTCTTCAAGTGTATTGATTAGCTTCTTGTCCCCCTCCACAGCCCACACACTCTCCCCATAATCTCGCTTACTTGTTTGCAAATTTCTTCCACTTTGGCATTTCCGCTAGCAATTGGAATAGCATTGGCCTGGATCAACTTTTTCAACTCCTCCGAGCGAGCATTAATTAGCGCGGATAGCGTAGCAACAATGTCACTGTTGTCCATTTCTTCTTTACCTTTCTTGGTGGGAGGCTTCTCCGCTGTTACTGGTAGGGAAGGGAGATTTTCTTCACTAATGAGATGCACTTTCATGCTGTCTCCACCGATGAAATAGTCATGGCAGTTCTTCAATAGCAAGTTTGAATGTTCAGTTGTATCGTTATCCGCCATTTTCTTCGCCATATCTTTCCTTTTCGAGCCGGAAGACATCGCCAAAGTTCGAAGAAGCAGTCGTCAAAGTCCAGCCAAAAGTATGATAAAATGATCCAAATACTATAAATAAACTATTTCGGCTTTTTATAATTATGCAGGACCAGTTTTTGCAAGGTTATATTCCTTTTTTTAGATGCTGCTCCCGCATGTACGACCGTTCACGGCGCCATCTTGGATCCTTCCCCCCGCTCGCTAGCAACTAGCATGTAGTCTAGCGTTTACAAGCAGAAGGAGTGACAGCGGGGACAGCCAATCACACGTAAGTTAGCATGAAAATGGCAACCAATCAGGGAGCGACATTTAGCTTAGAGGCGGGACTTGTAGCAGAAAGCGACATTTAACCCTTTCTGTGCCAGAATCATTGACTAAACATTATGGGCAGCGCTTGTATTGATAGTGACTACACAGTATTGGCAGGTCACGTGTCCCTAGTGTCCCTACACAATTCTTGTATTGATAGTGACTACACAGTATTGGCAGGTCACGTGTCCCTAGTGTCCCTACACAATTCTTGTATTGATAGTGACTACACAGTATTGGCAGGTCACGTGTCCCTAGTGTCCCTACACAATTCTTGTATTGATAGTGACTACACAGTATTGGCAGGTCACGTGTCCCTAGTGTCCCTACACAATTCTTGTATTGATAGTGACTACACAGTATTGGCAGGTCACGTGTCCCTAGTGTCCCTACACAATTCTTGTATTGATAGTGACTACACAGTATTGGCAGGTCACGTGTCCCTAGTGTCCCTACACAATTCTTGTATTGATAGTGACTACACAGTATTGGCAGGTCACGTGTCCCTAGTGTCCCTACACAATTCTTGTATTGATAGTGACTACACAGTATTGGCAGGTCACGTGTCCCTAGTGTCCCTACACAATTCTTGTATTGATAGTGACTACACAGTATTGGCAGGTCACGTGTCCCTAGTGTCCCTACACAATTCTTGTATTGATAGTGACTACACAGTATTGGCAGGTCACGTGTCCCTAGTGTCCCTACACAATTCTTGTATTGATAGTGACTACACAGTATTGGCAGGTCACGTGTCCCTAGTGTCCCTACACAATTCTTGTATTGATAGTGACTACACAGTATTGGCAGGTCACGTGTCCCTAGTGTCCCTACACAATTCTTGTATTGATAGTGACTACACAGTATTGGCAGGTCACGTGTCCCTAGCGTCCCTACACAATTCTTGTATTGATAGTGACTACACAGTATTGGCAGGTCACGTGTCCCTAGTGTCCCTACACAATTCTTGTATTGATAGTGACTACACAGTATTGGCAGGTCACGTGTCCCTAGTGTCCCTACACAATTCTTGTATTGATAGTGACTACACAGTATTGGCAGGTCACGTGTCCCTAGTGTCCCTACACAATTCTTGTATTGATAGTGACTACACAGTATTGGCAGGTCACGTGTCCCTAGTGTCCCTACACAATTCTTGTATTGATAGTGACTACACAGTATTGGCAGGTCACGTGTCCCTAGCGTCCCTACACAATTCTTGTATTGATAGTGACTACACAGTATTGGCAGGTCACGTGTCCCTAGTGTCCCTACACAATTCTTGTATTGATAGTGACTACACAGTATTGGCAGGTCACGTGTCCCTAGTGTCCCTACACAATTCTTGTATTGATAGTGACTACACAGTATTGGCAGGTCACGTGTCCCTAGTGTCCCTACACAATTCTTGTATTGATAGTGACTACACAGTATTGGCAGGTCACGTGTCCCTAGTGTCCCTACACAATTCTTGTATTGATAGTGACTACACAGTATTGGCAGGTCACGTGTCCCTAGTGTCCCTACACAATTCTTGTATTGATAGTGACTACACAGTATTGGCAGGTCACGTGTCCCTAGTGTCCCTACACAATTCTTGTATTGATAGTGACTACACAGTATTGGCAGGTCACGTGTCCCTAGTGTCCCTACACAATTCTTGTATTGATAGTGACTACACAGTATTGGCAGGTCACGTGTCCCTAGCGTCCCTACACAATTCTTGTATTGATAGTGACTACACAGTATTGGCAGGTCACGTGTCCCTAGTGTCCCTACACAATTCTTGTATTGATAGTGACTACACAGTATTGGCAGGTCACGTGTCCCTAGTGTCCCTACACAATTCTTGTATTGATAGTGACTACACAGTATTGGCAGGTCACGTGTCCCTAGTGTCCCTACACAATTCTTGTATTGATAGTGACTACACAGTATTGGCAGGTCACGTGTCCCTAGTGTCCCTACACAATTCTTGTATTGATAGTGACTACACAGTATTGGCAGGTCACGTGTCCCTAGTGTCCCTACACAATTCTTGTATTGATAGTGACTACACAGTATTGGCAGGTCACGTGTCCCTAGTGTCCCTACACAATTCTTGTATTGATAGTGACTACACAGTATTGGCAGGTCACGTGTCCCTAGTGTCCCTACACAATTCTTGTATTGATAGTGACTACACAGTATTGGCAGGTCACGTGTCCCTAGTGTCCCTACACAATTCTTGTATTGATAGTGACTACACAGTATTGGCAGGTCACGTGTCCCTAGTGTCCCTACACAATTCTTGTATTGATAGTGACTACACAGTATTGGCAGGTCACGTGTCCCTAGTGTCCCTACACAATTCTTGTATTGATAGTGACTACACAGTATTGGCAGGTCACGTGTCCCTAGTGTCCCTACACAATTCTTGTATTGATAGTGACTACACAGTATTGGCAGGTCACGTGTCCCTAGTGTCCCTACACAATTCTTGTATTGATAGTGACTACACAGTATTGGCAGGTCACGTGTCCCTAGTGTCCCTACACAATTCTTGTATTGATAGTGACTACACAGTATTGGCAGGTCACGTGTCCCTAGTGTCCCTACACAATTCTTGTATTGATAGTGACTACACAGTATTGGCAGGTCACGTGTCCCTAGTGTCCCTACACAATTCTTGTATTGATAGTGACTACACAGTATTGGCAGGTCACGTGTCCCTAGCGTCCCTACACAATTCTTGTATTGATAGTGACTACACAGTATTGGCAGGTCACGTGTCCCTAGTGTCCCTACACAATTCTTGTATTGATAGTGACTACACAGTATTGGCAGGTCACGTGTCCCTAGTGTCCCTACACAATTCTTGTATTGATAGTGACTACACAGTATTGGCAGGTCACGTGTCCCTAGTGTCCCTACACAATTCTTGTATTGATAGTGACTACACAGTATTGGCAGGTCACGTGTCCCTAGTGTCCCTACACAATTCTTGTATTGATAGTGACTACACAGTATTGGCAGGTCACGTGTCCCTAGTGTCCCTACACAATTCTTGTATTGATAGTGACTACACAGTATTGGCAGGTCACGTGTCCCTAGTGTCCCTACACAATTCTTGTATTGATAGTGACTACACAGTATTGGCAGGTCACGTGTCCCTAGCGTCCCTACACAATTCTTGTATTGATAGTGACTACACAGTATTGGCAGGTCACGTGTCCCTAGTGTCCCTACACAATTCTTGTATTGATAGTGACTACACAGTATTGGCAGGTCACGTGTCCCTAGTGTCCCTAAACAATTCTTGTATTGATAGTGACTACACAGTATTGGCAGGTCACGTGTCCCTAGCGTCCCTACACAATTCTACGCCCTTGCAACAACGTCTAGCGATGAAGAGGAAAATACTCTAAAACACCTTCAAAAAGTTGGAAAAAATAACAAACTATGCTACATACGTGTTACGTCTGTTAGGAATGAAGAAGTGAATGATTTCACTATCAGAAGGTGAGATACTTACAGGAATTGTTGAAAACGGCACTTTGCTGTGATGGCGAGTCTCAAAGTAGCCCAGACATTGAAATCCTGTGTGGATGTTGAATTTAAAGATGAGACATTGAAATCCTGTGTGGATGTTGAATTTAAAGATGAGACATGGAAATCCTGTGTGGATGTTGAATTTTAAAGATATCTCTGATGACGGCGGGCTTCACCCCACTTCTTACCGGCGGTTCATTGATAAGAAGCATTTGGATTCTGCTGAAGAACTGTCCAAACAGCTGGATGTGGGTCAAGATGAGTTTGTGGCATCGGACAAGGCTTCAGGCTCGACAAGTGACATTCTAAAGAGAAAAAAACTAAGATGAGAAGACGGGCCTGCCTTTCACTTCTGCTGGCCCTCTGCTCACTGCCGTCTAGAGAATTACTGTGGGGGGCAAACAGCAGAAGGACCATCTTTCACAGGCACACACGCTTTCAGCAGGTAAACACACACACACACACGCACACACACACACACACACACACGCACGCACGCACGCACACACACACACACACACACACACACACACACACGTAGCACTTACACACATACAAACCATTTAGTCATCTTATTTTTCGGCCAGTTGATGAACGCTGCCAGGATAAAGCAAGACAGTAGCATTCTCTTGCATATTGAAGACAGAGACTGTGTGGCCATGGAGGTGTGCTACCACAAGTCCTGTTCCAGACATATTGAAGACAGAGACTGTGTGGCCATGGAGGTGTGCTACCACAAGTCCTGTTCTAGACATATTGAAGACAGAGACTGTGTGGCCATGGAGGTGTGCTACCACAAGTCCTGTTCCAGACATATTGAAGACAGAGACTGTGTGGCCATGGAGGTGTGCTACCACAAGTCCTGTTCCAGACATATTGAAGACAGAGACTGTGGGGCCACGGAGGTGTGCTACCACAAGTCCTGTTCTAGACATATTGAAGACAGACTGTGTGGCCATGGAGGTGTGCTACCACAAGTCCTGTTCTAGACATATTGAAGACAGAGACTGTGTGGCCATGGAGGTGTGCTACCACAAGTCCTGTCCTAGACATATTGAAGACAGAGACTGTGTGGCCATGGAGGTGTGCTACCACAAGTCCTGTTCCAGACATATTGAAGACAGAGACTGTGTGGCCATGGAGGTGTGCTACCACAAGTCCTGTTCTAGACATATTGAAGACAGAGACTGTGTGGCCATGGAGGTGTGCTACCACAAGTCCTGTTCTAGACATATTGAAGACAGAGACTGTGTGGCCATGGAGGTGTGCTACCACAAGTCCTGTTCTAGACATATTGAAGACAGAGACTGTGTGGCCATGGAGGTGTGCTACCACAAGTCCTGTTCCAGACATATTGAAGACAGAGACTGTGGGGCCACGGAGGTGTGCTACCACAAGTCCTGTTCTAGACATATTGAAGACAGAGACTGTGTGGCCATGGAGGTGTGCTACCACAAGTCCTGTTCTAGACATATTGAAGACAGAGACTGTGTGGCCATGGAGGTGTGCTACCACAAGTCCTGTCCTAGACATATTGAAGACAGAAACTGTGGGGCCATGGAGGTGTGCTACCACAAGTCCTGTTCTAGACATATTGAAGACAGAGACTGTGTGGCCATGGAGGTGTGCTACCACAAGTCCTGTTCCAGACATATTGAAGACAGAGACTGTGGGGCCATGGAGGTGTGCTACCACAAGTCCTGTTCTAGACATATTGAAGACAGAGACTGTGTGGCCATGGAGGTGTGCTACCACAAGTCCTGTTCTAGACATATTGAAGACAGAGACTGTGTGGCCATGGAGGTGTGCTACCACAAGTCCTGTTCTAGACATATTGAAGACAGAGACTGTGTGGCCATGGAGGTGTGCTACCACAAGTCCTGTTCCAGACATATTGAAGACAGAGACTGTGGGGCCATGGAGGTGTGCTACCACAAGTCCTGTTCTAGACATATTGAAGACAGAGACTGTGTGGCCATGGAGGTGTGCTACCACAAGTCCTGTTCCAGACATATTGAAGGCAGAGACTGTGGGGCCATGGAGGTGTGCTACCACAAGTCCTGTTCTAGACATATTGAAGACAGAGACTGTGTGGCCATGGAGGTGTGCTACCACAAGTCCTGTTCTAGACATATTGAAGACAGAGACGGTGTGGCCATGGAGGTGCGCTACCACAAGTCCTGTTCCAGACATATTGAAGACAGAGACGGTGTGGCCATGGAGGTGCGCTACCACAAGTCCTGTTCTAGACATATTGAAGACAGAGACTGTGTGGCCATGGAGGTGTGCTACCACAAGTCCTGTTCTAGACATATTGAAGACAGAGACTGTGTGGCCATGGAGGTGTGCTACCACAAGTCCTGTTCTAGACATATTGAAGACAGAGACTGTGTGGCCATGGAGGTGTGCTACCACAAGTCCTGTTCCAGACATATTGAAGACAGAGACTGTGGGGCCACGGAGGTGTGCTACCACAAGTCCTGTTCTAGACATATTGAAGACAGAGACTGTGTGGCCATGGAGGTGTGCTACCACAAGTCCTGTTCTAGACATATTGAAGACAGAGACTGTGTGGCCATGGAGGTGTGCTACCACAAGTCCTGTCCTAGACATATTGAAGACAGAAACTGTGGGGCCATGGAGGTGTGCTACCACAAGTCCTGTTCTAGACATATTGAAGACAGAGACTGTGTGGCCATGGAGGTGTGCTACCACAAGTCCTGTTCCAGACATATTGAAGACAGAGACTGTGGGGCCATGGAGGTGTGCTACCACAAGTCCTGTTCTAGACATATTGAAGACAGAGACTGTGTGGCCATGGAGGTGTGCTACCACAAGTCCTGTTCTAGACATATTGAAGACAGAGACTGTGTGGCCATGGAGGTGTGCTACCACAAGTCCTGTTCTAGACATATTGAAGACAGAGACTGTGTGGCCATGGAGGTGTGCTACCACAAGTCCTGTTCCAGACATATTGAAGACAGAGACTGTGGGGCCATGGAGGTGTGCTACCACAAGTCCTGTTCTAGACATATTGAAGACAGAGACTGTGTGGCCATGGAGGTGTGCTACCACAAGTCCTGTTCCAGACATATTGAAGGCAGAGACTGTGGGGCCATGGAGGTGTGCTACCACAAGTCCTGTTCTAGACATATTGAAGACAGAGACTGTGTGGCCATGGAGGTGTGCTACCACAAGTCCTGTTCTAGACATATTGAAGACAGAGACGGTGTGGCCATGGAGGTGCGCTACCACAAGTCCTGTTCCAGACATATTGAAGACAGAGACGGTGTGGCCATGGAGGTGCGCTACCACAAGTCCTGTTCTAGACATATTGAAGACAGAGACTGTGTGGCCATGGAGGTGCGCTACCACAAGTCCTGTTCTAGACATATTGAAGACAGAGACGGTGTGGCCATGGAGGTGCGCTACCACAAGTCCTGTTCCAGACATATTGAAGACAGAGACGGTGTGGCCATGGAGGTGTGCTACCACAAGTCCTGTTCCAGACATATTGAAGACAGAGACTGTGTGGCCATGGAGGTGCGCTACCACAAGTCCTGTTCTAGACATATTGAAGACAGAGACTGTGTGGCCATGGAGGTGCGCTACCACAAGTCCTGTTCTAGACATATTGAAGACAGAGACGGTGTGGCCATGGAGGTGCGCTACCACAAGTCCTGTTCCAGACATATTGAAGACAGAGACGGTGTGGCCATGGAGGTGCGCTACCACAAGTCCTGTTCTAGACAGTAAACATGCAGTTTCATGACAAAGTCTGATGTAACACTTAGTGAAGAAGTGTGAGTTATTAAATTGCATTATCTATTATATACACACACACACCCAATAAATTACAATTCATATAATAGATGTATGACAGATACAGTGTCAATAATTTTGAAATGAATAGAGTATAAATAAAAGTTTCACTTTTTGAATGGACTTTTCCGTAATATTACATTTGTTTCATATGTAAAGGCTGTTTGTATGTTCTACAATCTTGACTGCATACCTTTTGGCACATATTGTGTTTCTTTTTCCTTTCAGAAGTGAACCAACCTTTGACGCCAGCTCCAACATATTCTGCGAGAGGATCGTCCAACCTTTGACGCCAGCTCCAACATATTCTGCGAGAGGATCGTCCAACCTTTGACGCCAGCTCCAACATATTCTGCGAGAGGATCGTCCAACCTTTGACGCCAGCTCCAACATATTCTGCGAGAGGATCGTCCAACCTTTGACGCCAGCTCCAACATATTCTGCGAGAGGATCGTCCAACCTTTGACGCCAGCTCCAACATATTCTGCGAGAGGATCGTCCAACCTTTGACGCCAGCTCCAACATATTCTGCGAGAGGATCGTCCAACCTTTGACGCCAGCTCCAACATATTCTGCGAGAGGATCGTCCAACCTTTGACGCCAGCTCCAACATATTCTGCGAGAGGATCGTCCAACCTTTGACGCCAGCTCCAACATATTCTGCGAGAGGATCGTCCAACCTTTGACGCCAGCTCCAACATATTCTGCGAGAGGATCGTCCAACCTTTGACGCCAGCTCCAACATATTCTGCGAGAGGATCGTCCAACCTTTGACGCCAGCTCCAACATATTCTGCGAGAGGATCGTCCGCCAAAGGATAATAGTTAATCAGGAAGTGCTGAGAATGAAGCAGCTACAACCAATGTTTTTAATTACAATGCAAGAACATGAAGATTGTGATGCTTCAAACTACAGGTAACAGAAGCTTTTATTGGCAACGATGTAGAACACTTTTATGCTGGAAAATATCAAAAGAATATAAATACTAAAAAGACTCAACTATTAATACTTGTGAATATATATTTATTTACACCCTTGTGCTCCTCTTCTTATGTTGCAGGCAGGATCCTCTGGACTTTCCCCAACTGCTGTCTGCAGATAAGCTGGCAGACAGGTGACCTCATCCAGCAGGTACAGTCTGACACATGTTATATGTGCTGATGTTGTTAGAAAGTCCAAATGAAAGTCTGGACAGTTTATTTCAAATCCTGCAGTTTCATTTGCTGCTGCTGTTCTCACCAGCACACTTGTGTTTCTTACACTGGTACTTAGAAGACAATCTTTCACCACACACACTGCAACTCAACACTTTCTCTTCTGTGTGTCTTCTCATGTGTCTTACAAGTTTTGATCGTTCAGCAAAGCTTCTGTTGCAGATTGAACAGGAATGTGATTTTTCATCGGTGTGTGTTCTCTTGTGTCTTTTCACATCTGTACTTCTTGTAAAACCTTTACCACAGGTTGAACAGGAAAAAGGTTTTTCACCAGTGTGTGTTCTCATGTGTGCTACAAGGTTTGATCGGTCACAAAAGCTTCTGTTGCAGATTGAACAGGAATGTGATTTTTCACCAGTGTGTGTTCTAGTGTGTACTTTCATATTTTGACCTCGTGTAAAACCTTTACCACAGATTGAACAACAAAAAGGTTTTTCACCAGTGTGTGTTCTCATGTGTCTTTTCAATTTCTGACTTTCTGTAAAACCTTTACCACATATTGAACAGATGAAAGGTTTTTCTCCGGTGTGTGTTCTCATGTGTCTTTCCAAATTTTGACGTTGTCCAAAACCTTTGTCACATATTGAGCAGATAAAAGCTTTTTCTCCGGTGTGTGTTCTCATGTGTGCTTTCAGACGACAACGGTATTTAAACGTTTTGTGACAGGTAGAACATGTGAAGTGAGTGTTGTCAGTGTGACATGTTGCATCGTCATCATCAGTGTCAGGAGAGTGTGAGGTTGTGTCCTCACTATCTGATAATGTTGCATCATCATCATCAGTGTGAGGAGAGTGTGAGGTTGTGTCCTCACTATCTGATAATGTTGCATCATCATCATCAGTGTCAGGAGAGTGTGAGGTTGTGTCCTCACTATCTGATAATGTTGCATCATCATCATCAGTGTGAGGAGAGTGTGAGGTTGTGTCCTCACTATCTGATAGTGGAGCTAAGAGCTTGTCTGCTTGTGATCCTCCACAGTGGTCTCCATCAGCTTCTGTTGTCATGTGTTGTGTTGAGCTGCTGCTTGGAGGCTCCCCCCCTCCCCTCTCCTCACTTTCACCTTTCACCTCATCATCTTCACTCTTCACAGGGACACCAGTCACTGGGAACTCCTCCAACCATTTAGGCTGACTGATCCCCTCTTCCTCCTCTTCCTCTTTAATGTGCACCGCCTCTTGCTCCTCCTCTTCCTCTTTAAAGTAGGGGGTCAGTGGGTCCTCCTCTTCCTTTTTAATGTGTAAGATCAGTGGGTCCTCCGCTTGCCCTTTAATGTGAAGGGTCAGTTTAACACTACGGGTCTGTGGTGTCTTGTCTTCCTCTTTAATGCGGGGGGGCTTTGGCTCCTGTCCTCCCCCTTTGATGTGTTGGGAATGTGGTACCTCTTCTTCCTCGTGTATGTTGGAGGAATGTGGTTCCTCCTCCTGCTCACAAGGCAGATGTTCTTCTTCGAGGTCTGCGGGACAGGAGAAAACAAACATTCTTGAGAAAAGTCCATCTTTGCTCAGTCACATGAGACATTGTCCTGCACCAACATATGATGCCACAATCTCATCAGTTTCCCCGCACAGAAGTCAGGGTACTTCCAGATGACACATGAAGAAGATTGTCAGGGGAATGTCTTCCCAGGCCAACGTCCAATCCACCTTATTCATATAAAAACATCCTCAAAGTAATTCCTGCAATCCTTAATGGTAGACACCATACATGAAAGTGTGCTGTTCTCCCTCTGAATAAGTCATACACACACAGGAAATAATGTACCACATGCCAGCCTCCACGCAGTAGTATTAGTGATGAGCTCCCCCTGCTGGTGGACTATAATTACTGTCATTTTCACATTCATCTTTAGAGACATGTCTGCTCTAAAAATAGCATGAGAATAGTCAACATCCATCCCTCCATTCATCCATTTTCTACCGCTTGTCTCGTACAGAGTCACGCATGTTGGCCAAAAAAGATTAAATCTGTTTTGCTTTCATTTAGATAATGTCGCCACAATCAATCTGGGAAAAATTAATCAGATTACTGACTACACCTTAAAAAGATCACTTGTTTATCTTATTAATAATAGTAATATTGAATGAATTTAGTGTGTTTCTAGACATTCACATTGTGTTACAGTGAGAATTGAGAAGCTATATTTAATTATTATAATAATATTGACTTGATGAAGCAATTCCTGAAATAATTGTGTGTGAATGCTCCAATGCTGAAGTTGAACTGAAATGCTGACAGAATGAAGTATGAATGTAAGAATAGTTTGAATGTTGAAGAATTTGAATTTCTGGAAAACTGGGATTTTTTTAAAGTTCTTAAACCAACATGCTTTTTTTCTCCTGACTCAGAGAAATGTTTTGAAAGTGCAACGGCTGAAATGGGTTGAACAATGTGAAAGGAGTCATCGCACTAAAGAAGGTTGGAAATAAGGTTAGAAAAAAACGGGAATTCCTGGAAATGTGTTGAATGTGGAAAACTGGTTGTTTGAATATCCAGGATGAATTGTATGTGTTGAAGGTGGAATGGTTTGAAACATGTGGGAATTGTGGACATTTGAAAAATGGATAATTAATTTTGAATGGGGAAAATGTCCCTAAAACTGGTGAATTCCAGAAAATCCAGGAATTGATTTTAATAAGTGTTGAAAGGGAGCACACAATTCCTGAACACTAGGGCTGTGAATCTTTGGGTGTCCCACAATTCGATTCAATATCGATTCTTGGGGTCACGATTCGATAATACATCGATTTTTTTCAATTCGATTCTCCATTCAAAAACGATATTTTTCCAATTCAAAAGGATTGTGTATTCATTCAATACATAGATTTCAGCAGGATCTACCCCAGTCTGCTGACATGCTAGCAGAGTAGTAGATTTAAAAATAAAAAAAAAGCTTTTATAATTGTAAAGGACAATGTTTTATCAACTGATTGCAATAATGTAAATGTGTTTGAACTATTAAAGGAAGCAAAAATATGACTTATTTTATCTTTGTGCAAACATTGGACACAGTGTGTTGTCCAGCTTATGAGATGCCATGCAAGTGTAAGCCACTGTGACACTATTGTTCTTTTTGATTATTTTTATAAATGTCTAATGATAATGTCAATGAAGGATTTTTAATCACTGCTATGCTGAAATGATAACCAATATTGATACTGTTGTTGATAATATTCCCTACTTTTGGTTTGTTCTGTGTGGTGTTTGTGTCTCCTCTCAATTGCTGTTTATTGCAGTTCTGAGTGTTGCTGGCTCAGCTTTGCTTTTGGAATTGGATTGCATTGTTATGGTATTGCTGTGTGGTGGTTTGCTGGATTGATTAAAAAACTAAATAAAATAATAAAAATGGATATTTAAAAAATGAGAATCGATTCTGAATCGCACAACGTTTTCGATTCGATTCATACTGGAATCGATTTTTTCCCACACCCCAACTGACCACACTGAATATTTTGAAGTTGGAACGGTTCTAATCAGATGAAAAATGTGGGGGTTGTGGAACTTTCATTTTATTCCTTTCAATGGAAATGTCATGGAATTTTTGGAGAATTTCGGGGAAAGCGGGAATTTTTTTGAAAATGCTAAAAAAAATGTGAATGTTCTGAATGAGTTGAAATGGTTGGTGTTGGAATTTTTCAAACCGGTTCAGAAATGTTGAAGTCGTAACATTTTTAATTGAGAAATGGTATTATGGAATTTCAGGAAAACCGTGAATTTTTCCAGTTCAAAAACAACTTTGTTTTCTTCCTGATTAAAAGGAATGATTTGACGGTGGAACGGTTGAGGTGGGTTGAAAAGTGTTGTAATTTCAATTTCCAGATTTATTGGAATATTTTGAAGGTGGAATGGTTTGACTTGGTTGAAAAATGTGGAAATGGTGGAATTTTGAAAAATGGCTAATTCATTTTAAATGGAGAAAAATGTCCCGGAAAACGTGGAATTCTGGGAATTTTTGGAATTGGTCAAGGGAAAGCCCATGGTTATCGAATAGGCTGAACAGTTTGAATCGGACTTCCTAGAATTTTGGGAAAACCTGGAATTTTTTTTGTCCTAATTAAGTGGAATGATTTCCCGGTTGAAGTGGGTTGAAAAATGTGGTGGACAGAAAAAAGGGTGAAAAAAGGGTTGATGTTAAGAAATAATGATAAAGGTGACTGTGTACTCAGCCCATTACATACATACACAATCACCTGGAAAAATACAATTCAGTCTATGCCTGGGCCCCTGGAGAGGGGGTCCAGACTGAGGCCATTTATATTCCAAATGTCATGTTCTTGTTATTAGTCAAATATAGTGTTAGAAAAGATGTGAGAGTAAGAAGTCAACAAACCTGTTGTGTGTAAAACAACTTGATGTTTCTTGACAACAGCGTCCAGTAGTTGTTTGTTCTCCCCTTTTGTTCTAGAAAGTTCCGCCTCGTATTTTGCTATCGTTCTTTCGAACACTACAAATATTTCTTCAACGGCAGCAGTTAGTCGCTGATCCACCAACGCTCTCAACATTTGTAATGTAGACATTTTCACACAATCACAACACTTTACTCTCACACTTGATCTCTACTTAGCGATGTGTTGATAACTTCTGTGTCTTCTGTTAGCAGCTAACAAGCTAAGCTAACTAGCCAGCTAAGCTAACTAACAAGCAAAGATAGCACGAGAAGCGGCACAGTGCTTCTAGCGCATCCAGACGACTTTATCCTCTACTAAAGAATCAAATATGTATTTTATACGACGTCAATATTTCAAACTGGAGAAGAAATAATAAGACTGACTTATTAGCGTCCTGCTCGCGGCTTTCTGCGTCGATGTGCTTTCACGACAGTTAGCACACTTGACGTTACAAGGCAGTGTGTTGTCTATGAGCATTACTGCCTTGTAACGTCAAGCGTGTTAACTGTCGTGAAAACACTTCGATGAAGGAAAAAAAGCGCAGAACGCTGTTAAGTCAGTCTTATTATTTCTTATTAAGTTTGAAATATTCACGTCGTAGAAAATACATATTTGATTCTTTATTTATGGACATAGTCGTCTCGATGCGCTAGAAGCACTGTGCCGCTTCTCGTGCTATCCCTAACCCTAACCTAACGCTGTGCGGGGGTTTGTTGGATTAATTAAAAAATAAAAATAAAAAAATCAATTTTTAAAAAATGACAATCAATTCTGAATCGCACAACATGAGAATCGCGATTCGTATTCAAATCGATTTTTTCCCGCACTCCTAGTTCTTATTATCCAGATGAACAATATAATAGCAACATTAAGTGTGATAACAAATTGTCAATTATTGATTTCAATAGCAGAAGCTTTTACGCAAATTACAACAACATGAAGCACTTTTTAGAACAATTCCACAAACCCTTCAAAGTGATCGCTGTCCCAAAAACATGGATTGATGATAAAACATAAATAGATTTTGATCTGGAAGGGAATTAACTAAACCACATCAACAGAAGCAACACAAAGGAGGAGGAGTAGCTGTGTACGTGATGAAGAACCTGAACCACAAAGTGCTAAAGAAAAACATGTCATTTGCTGTAGATAATATCTTACAAAACCAGTGAAGTTGGAACGTTGTGTAAATGGTAAATAAAAACAGAAAACAATGATTTGCAAATCATTTTAATAATAATAATAGTAATGGATTAGATTTATGTAGTGCTTTTCTAGACACTCAAAGCGCTTCAAAAAGAAGTGAGAAGCCATCATTCATTCACACCTGGTGGTGGACTTATATTCAATTCAATAGACTGCAAAGACAAGATATTTCATGTGCGAACTGAGAAACTTATTTTATTTTGCAAATAATCATTAACTTCGAATTTAATGGCAGCAACACATTGCAAAAAAGATGTCACATGGGCATTTTTTACCACTGTGTTACATGGATTTTCCTTTTAACAACACTCAGTGAACGTTTGGGAATTGAGGAGACCAGATTTTGAAGCTTTTCTGGTGGACTTCCTTCCCATTCTTGCTTGATGTGCAGTACAAGTTGTTCAACAGTCCGAGGTCTCTGTTGTAGTATTTTACGCTTCATATTGCGCTACACATTTTCAATGGGAGATAGGTCTGGACTACAGGCAGGCCAGTCTAGTACCTGCACTCTTTTACTAAGAAGCCACGCTGTTGTAACACGTGGCTTGGCATTGTCTTGCTGAAATAAGCAGGGGCGTCCATGATAACGTTGCTTGGATGGCAACATATGTTGCTTCAAAAGCTGTATGTACCTTTCAGCATTAATGGTGCCTTCACAGATGTGTAAGTTACCCATGCCTTGGGCACTAATACACCCCCATACCATCACACATGTGTAAGTTACCCATGCCTTGGGCACTAATACACCCCCATACCATCACACATGTGTAAGTTACCCATGCCTTGGGCACTAATACACCCCCATACCATCACAGATGTGTAAGTTACCCATGTCTTGGGCACTAATACACCCCCATACCATCACACATGTGTAAGTTACCCATGCCTTGGGCACTAATACACCCCCATACCATCACAGATTCTGGCTTTTGAACTTTGGGCCGAGAAAAATCAGGATGATTCTTTTCTCCTTTGATCTGGAATATACAACGTCCACAGTTTCCAAGAACAATTTGAAATGTAGACTCGTCAGACCACAGAACACTTTTCCACTTTGCATCAGTCCATCTTAGATGAGCTGGGGCCCAGTGAAGCCGCCAGTGTTTCTGGGTGATGTTGATAAATGTCTTTGGCTATGTATAGTATAGTTTTAACTTGCACTTACAGATGTAGCGACCAACTGTAGTTACTGTCAGTGGTTTTCTGCCTATGTGGTGATATCCTTTCCACACTGATGTCGCTTTTTGATGCAGTACCGCCTGGGGGATCGGAGGCCCGTAATATCATTGCTTACGTGCAGTGATTTCTCCAAATTCTCTGAACTTTGTGACGATATTACGGACCGCAGATTTTGAAATCTCTAAATTCCTTGCAATAGCTTGTTGAAAAATGTTGTTCTTAAATTGTTTGACAATTTGCTCATACATTTTTTCACAAACTGGTGACCCTCGCCCCATCCTTTTTTGTGAATGACTGAGCATTTCATGGAAGCCGCTTTTATATCCAATCATGGGGCCCATCTGTTCCCAATTAGCCTGCACACCTGTGGGATGTTCCAAATAAGTGTTTGATGAGCATTCCTCTACTTTCTCATTCTTTGTGAGAAATCTGTGCCAGATTTTTCGAAACATGTTGAAGGCATCATATTCCAAATGAGCTACTTTTTGCAAAAAATAACATTTTCCTGTTTGAACCTTAAGTATCTTGTTTTTGCAGTCTATTCAATGAAATATAGGTTGAACAGGAGTTTCCAATCATGGTATTCTGTTTTTATTTACAATTTGTGCCAACTTCACTGGTTTTGGGTTTTGTAGAATGTATAAGCTGGACTCCCACAGGACTCCCTCGGGGAGTCCTGTGGGGAGTGCTCAGAGAGTATGGGGTACCGGACTGTCTTATTGTGGCAGTCCGCTCCCTGTATGATCAGTGTCAGAACATAGTCCACTCCCTGTATGATCAGTGTCAGAGCTTGGTCCGCATTGCTGGCAGTAAGTCGGACACGTTTCCAGTGAGGGTTGGACTCCGCCAAGGCTGTCCTTTGTCACCCATTCTGTTCATAACTTTTATGGACAGAATTTCTAGGCGCAGTCAAGGCGTTGAGGGGATCCGGTTTGGTGGCCACGGGATTAGGTCTCTGCTTTTTGCAGATGATGTAGTCCTGATGGCTTCATCTGACCGGGATCTTCAGCTTTCACTGGATCGGTTCGCAGCCGAGTGTGAAGCGACCGGAATGAGAATCAGCACCTCCAAGTCCGAGTCCATGGTTCTCGCCCGGAAAAGGGTGGAGTGCCATCTCCGGGTTGGGGAGGAGACCCTGCCCCAAGTGGAGGAGTTCAAGTACCTAGGAGTCTTGTTCACGAGTGGGGGAAGAGTGGATCGTGAGATCGACAGGGGGATCGGTGCGGCGTCTTCAGTAATGCGGACGTTGTATCGATCCGTTGTGGTGAAGAAGGAGCTGAGCCGGAAGGCAAAGCTCTCAATTTACCGGTCGATCTACGTTCCCATCCTCACCTATGGTCATGAGCTTTGGGTCATGACCGAAAGGATAAGATCACGGGTACAAGCGGCCCAAATGAGTTTCCTCCGCCGTGTGGTGGGTCTCTCCCTTAGAGATAGGGTGAGGAGCTCTGCCATCCGGGAGGAACTCAAAGTAAAGCCGCTGCTCCTTCACATCGAGAGGAGCCAGATGAGGTGGTTCGGGCATCTGGTCAGGATGCCACCCGAACGCCTCCCTAGGGAGGTGTTTAGGGCACGTCCAGCTGGTAGGAGGCCACGGGGAAGACCCAGGACACGTTGGGAAGACTATGTCTCCCGGCTGGCCTGGAAACGCCTCGGGATCCCCCGGGAAGAGCTGGACGAAGTGGCTGGAGATAGGGAAGTCTGGGCTTCCCTGCTTAGGCTGCTGCCCCCGCGACCCGACCTCGGATAAGCGGAAGATGATGGATGGATGGATGGATAGAATGTATAAGCATTGAAATATGTCAGGAAAAACACAAACACATATTGATCACGTGTGTATATAGATCCCCTTATTCAAGTATAGAAACATTTGAAGAATGGATCAATGCAAATTACATGGACAATGGTCCAAAAAATAATGTACTTATGTGGTGACTTTAATATTGACTTATTGAAGCCTAACAAGCAAAGGTCCATTGATGACTTCATTGATACAATGTTCAGCATCAGTTTATATCCTAAAATCACAAAACCAAGCAGAATCACAGGACACTGTGCCAAGCTTATTGATCATATTGTTACCAATGATTTTGATGACAACACTATGAGTGGTCTACTTATAACCAACAATTGTGATCATCTGCCAGTTTTCGCAATATATGATGGAAACTCCAAGAAGAAGAACGTGGGGGCATCCTATATAGCTTTATTAAAAGTGGTACTAAGAGGGATTGCCCCCAATGATTCTTAGACACACTGATAGAAAACAATACAATGAATAATAATAAACAGGTGTTGAACATGATCAGTAAAAAGTTTGACACATGAACAAGAACCAGATCTGATAGCTCACTTACACCTCATCTTATTACCTTTTCTGTCTTCTATGTTGCACGAATGCACCAAGAACAATTCCTAGTTTGTGAACCCGTTCTCAAGCAATGGCAATAAAAACTATTCTGATTCTGATTCTGATTAAAAAGGTGTGTCCTTAGCACTTTTTTAAAAATATCAGGGGTCTCTGCAGTCCTGAGGCTCTCTGGCAGGCTGTTCCACAGGTGGGGGCCATAAGAGAATATAACACCCACTCTCTGTCAAATAGTCAAAAACAGATCAATCAAAATGGTTTATCACCTCTAAGCCACGCCCCCGGATTTTGATGTGATCAATAGTTCACTGACAGTATGATTTGACTGATCAATCCATTAAAGATGATAATGTGTTTTACAGTCTGATACTAACTGTCTGATTTGTCAGATGTCAGTTGTTTTGAAAATCTATGAAGGATTTGTCTGTCATCTCTGTACATCTAATATATTTCATTTAACAGTAGCCTGTATGTCAACTATACACTTTATAAAACTCTTAAAAAATGGAGAGGGTACTACATTAAATGTGTGTGTGTGTGTGTGTGTGTGTGTGTGTGTGTGTGTGTGTGTGTGTGTGTGTGTGTGTGTGTGTGTGTGTGTGTGTGTGTGTGTGTGTGTGTGTGTGTGTGTGTGTGTGTGTGTGTGTGTGTGCCCACCCAGGAAGGATAGAATAATGTCTTGTGCTACCATGAGGGTTTGTGTGGGCTCAGTTTTTTCCTTTCGTGCAACTTCAGAGTTGAAACAAACACATTCAGAAAACTTCTGATTATTTCTGATAAAAGTCATTATAATGTGTCTTGCAGACGTCTGTGAAGAACATCTTCTCTCTGACCAACAGGAGTGGAGCTTCAAGATGGTGAAGGAGGAGCCTCAGCCCTCTTACTTGAAAGAGGAAGACAAGGACCCATTCACCCCCCACTTCAAAGAGGAAGAGGGGGTGCCCAGACCCCACACTTTAAAAAGAAAGTGATGGATGCACTGACCCCCAACATTAAAGTGAACAAGGAGGAACCACCGAGCGACCACTTAAAAAAGGAAGAAGAGGCGCCACAGACCTCCCACATTAAAGAAGAAGAGGAGGAACACAGCGTCAGTCAGGAGGGAGAGCATAATGAAGGACTGCTGGACTTCCCAGTGACTGGTGTCCCTGTGACGAGTGAAGATGATGAGGTCAAAGGTGAAAGTGAGGAGAAGAGAGAGGCGGAGCCTCCAAGCAGCGCTGCCAACATGTCAAGGTTGGCATGGTAACGCAGTTTCCCTTAGATTACAGTAAATGCATCTATTGTGTTTGGGCATTGTAAGGAAACTGCTCCTAACTTGGCTCCGATGTTCGTTAGTAAGACTGCCGGCATTAAAAGCAGACAGGATGTCAGGCAAACTCCAGTCCGTGAGGCCCTAGGTGCCAACTGACTTTACCAGGAGACCACGGTCGCTTAGGGAGTTGGACCGTTGGAAGGCAACTGAATTCCGACAGTTCTTACTGTACACTGACCCTGTGGTGCTGGCAGGATTCCTGGACCGGAACATGTACTCTAATTTCATGCTCCGGTCAACTGCTTTGTCCAAGTTGGTAAGCACGCCCTGAACATCTCAACCTTGCTGACTATGCTGGACAAATGCTAAAATCTTTTCTCAACCATTTTGATGAGCTTTATGGGACAGACCAGATTGTGTACAATGTCCACTGTCTGGTCCGCCTGGCAGACGAGGTGAAGAGGCATGGCTGTCTGGACTACTTTTCAGCGTTCCCATATGAGAATCATAAAAAAACTAATTAGAAAACCTGAGTTCCCTCTAGCTCAGCTGGTTCGGCGCCTTTGTGAGGTTACAGATGCTGATGCAGACATGTCACTGAAAAGGGAGCATTTTGTGGGCCCGATTCTTGTTGGCATGGAAGTTCATGCACAATATGGGGAAATGCAATGTGAAAGGTGGACCGTCAAATTATCAACAGGGGACAACATATATATATATATATATATATATATACATACATATACATATATATACATATATATAGAGGGCTTCACGGTGGCAGAGGGGTTAGTGCGTCTGCCTCACAATACGAAGGTCCTGCAGTCCTGGGTTCAAATCCAGGCTCGGGATCTTTCTGTGTGGAGTTTGCATGTTCTCCCCGTGAATGCGTGGGTTCCCTCCGGGTACTCCGGCTTCCTCCCACTTCCAAAGACATGCACCTGGGGATAGGTTGATTGGCAACACTAAATTGGCCCTAGTGTGTGAATGTGAGTGTGAATGTTGTCTATCTATCTGTGTTGGCCCTGCGATGAGGTGGCGACTTGTCCAGGGTGTACCCCGCCTTCCGCCCGATTGTAGCTGAGATAGGCGCCAGCGCCCCCCGATACCCCGAACGGGAATAAGCGGCAGAAAATGGATGGATGGATGGGACAACATGTTTCTGGTGGGGGATCAAGTCTGCCTTAGCAAAAATGATAATGCTGTGTACGCTATTTACACAGAATTTTCCCGGCAGTCTCCATTCTATACCTACCCCTTCAACTCCGACAGACTGAACATATTTTCTGTAAATGATCCATGTGATGAGCTGAAGTTGGTTGAGGTGTCAGCGCTGCGACAGAAATGTGTAGCCTTGCCGTAGAGGGATAGTTTCGTGGCCATACCCCTCCTCCACTAAATGAAACACAACAACAACAACAAAAAGTTCAAGTTCAAATCCGTTGAAACAATCAGTTAGGAGTTCAAATCGGTTAGATTAATCAGTATAAACAATCAGTTGAAGTTACAAACTGTAATACTCTAGTTGACTACCGACTTCTGACTATGACTATGACTTCCATTACTCTGGATGAAAATGAGCTGTAAGTATTATACAAAAGTTGGTACTATTCCATGTATACACTACACCCATCATTTCAAACCCTACTTTACCATTTTGCTGAAGTTCTGACTATTATAACCTGTACTTTTACCTTTCTTATACTTCTTCCCACCTTGGGGCAGCATTCAGGTTGAATCTCAGCTCATCTTACTTGCTTATTTGTTTACACTAACAGCTGTGCATGTTCCTTTGACGATGAATAAATACCCCTTTTCCTTCTTTCTACATTAAGGATGCTTTTTCATCTGATCACATTTCAAATGAACGGGGACATTGCGCTTGTCCCAAGTGGATGGTATGATGATGGCATGGTTTTCTGGCCCAGCTCTAAAAACTCAGACAGAATGAAAAGGGCCGCTTTAAATGAGGAGCAGCATGAGCCAAACTGGCCAAGATATGACGTTTCTGTTGTCCGAACTTGTGGTATGCAAATTCATAAATGCCTTCTTTAAAAATAACGTTATAGTTGCTTCTCTTTCTGCTTGGAATAACCTATTCTGTCTATTTTCTGACCAGGTCTCTTGTAAGAGAGACCTATAATAATAATATTCTGTTCAGCTCTACAGCTAATTTGAAACTCATGTTCATTTTAACATATTCAGTTTTAGACAACTACAAAGAGGCATTAAAAATAATGCAACAATATGGAAAGGGCTGCAACACCTCAGACCTGCAATCTGAGGCAGAGAATGAGGTTGAGCTGCCAGAAAAAAGGAACGGGAAGCCAGTGTAAGTGTGTTCTGTCTTGTTTTTGTCATGTTTCTACAGTAATAGGAAGGTAGCATTGAAAAATAAACCAGAGATGCTTGTACTATATGTATATTTGGCAATTTTGGTATTGCAATAATCCTAATGATATGGTTACCCAACAGCCATCGTCTCGGGGACCCGGGAAACGGTGACCTCACATCTCTGGGGTTGGCAAGCCAATTGCACTGGCAGAGTAAGGAATAATCTCTTAATATCGAAAAAACAAAACCACCACATTAATATTAAAGATATGGTTAACATTCTTAGTTCTAAAGATGTTCCCCTCTCCTTGTATCTTTTTTCCCAGCTCCACCGACTCGCCGAGTGCCAGCAAGAGTCAACTCAACTCCTCAACTGGAGATAACTTTCTAGGTAAAGACTGATCTCCAAAATAATATTGAATACAGTGGGCCCCATCTATATTAACACCTCAATGGTCACTTGGTTTCAAATCAGATTGCATCTGATCTGGGATTTCTGCATACTGCATAAAAAATCACAATCATTTAATACCAATTTATCTCCCTTAGCACCTCACCATGGGGAAGGACTTATTCATATGCCTTCACCAGCACCTGCATTAAACATGCAGAGAGTTACACAAGGTAGGGACTGATCTCTGAAATATTTGTGAATAGATAGTCCCCTTGGGTATTATCAGTCATGGTTAACTGGTGACTCTCTCCTAATGTCCACCTCACTAGGAACGGCAGTCCCTCCTCCACCCCCTCCTCCCCCCACACCAGCCCTCAACATGTGGCAGACAGAGGAGCCTGGATCCAGACTGGCCTACAGGCCAACATGGCGAAGGGGAAGAATGGCCAACAACGTTTCCTGCTCTGGTGAGCAATAACTGACATATAGCGGATGGTCATTCTGTGCCACAGATTTGGGAAAAAAATTCAAATTCCCAACCAATCACATATTTTCTTCAAACTTTGTCAATAACTTTTGTCATTAACTGAGGTCAATAAATAATGTCAGGATTATGAGTAATGAGGATAAACACTGAAACATGATATATTTTATACTGCTGTTTGTCAACAGCGGCTGAGGTCCAGATCCTTAGCCTGCTGGAAACAATTAAACACACCCAAGACCAACTGGTGGCGAAGGTCAACTTCTTAACCAGCGGGTTGAGCAGTACAGAAGTTGAAATGCCGGCCAATATCCAGTTTCCACTGGAACAGTTGGAGGCAGTGGAGGCATTTTTGAATGAACCATCAAATAGCTCAGTTCGACAAAGAGTGGTGAGGTTTCTTACTTAATATGAATGTTGCCATTAGGTTTATTGATTGTCCATGATTATGCAAATATTCTATTGAATCAGCCCTGACAACCAGGCCTGTCCTGAACCGCCTTCTCTCAGTGGTAAGATTATGTCAGTGATCTACAATCTGCCTGCTTTGACATGGTGTGTAAAGGTGGCATAGGTCCATGAGCCAAGAGAACAGGTTCTGTTTTTTTTACATTTCAGGACGCTTTCAACAGGAACAAAAACATTTTAAAGGCAACTTAAGCTTTAAAATGTTTACCTGTTTGTTTAAAGAGATGTCTTTTGCCTTTTAGATTTCTTCTTTGGCCGCCATCGGAGGCCAGGATGTGAAGCGGGTGACCTGGAACATCCTGGGCAGGATCTTCACAGATGAGGTTTCACATCAGATCAATTGGAAGGGTGTCATCAACAAAAAGTCCTTAAGCAGGATGGCAACAAAGATGTTGCCTTTCAGTAAGTATATCCTTCAAAGTAATATTACATACGTTCAAAGTCAATAGTGGGGGCAGCTGTAAAAATGGTAGCAAGCATCATACCTGTAGCTGCTCCCAAACTTATTCTCTTGGTCGGATTAACGTAAGGCTTCAACTGATGTTTGTCGACTTCCTTTATTGCGTTTCTTCGCATTTTCAACACTGTAAAACACCGTAAAAAAAACTGAAATAAAAGTAATACAAAATCACATGACGTAGTGAAAACATTCCTGTTAAGGCCTACTGAAAGCCACTACTAGCGAGCACGCAGTCTGATAGTTTATATATCAATGATGAAAACTTAACATTGCAACACATGCCAATAAGGCCACTTTAGTTTACTAAATTACAATTTTAAATTTCCCGCTGAGTTTCTTGTTGAAAACGTCGCGGAAAGATGAGGCGTATGTTGACGCGTGCTTGTGACGTTATTGGTTGGAGGGGACATATTAGCTCAGCACCACACATGGCTAAAAGGCATCTCTTTTCATCGCATAATCACACACTAATTTGGACATCTGAGTTACTGAATTTTTGCAATTTGTTCAATTAATAATGGAGACGTCAAAGAAGAATGCTGTTGGTGGAAAGCGGTGTACTGCAGCTGCCTTTAGCACCGAGACACAGCCGAGGTTTGTGGGTTGTGAAGCTTTAACACAGAGCGGTCAAGCGAACATGTTTCTCTACGTCAACCAGCATGTTTTTGGATGGGAAAATTGTGATATTGAGTTGGCTCTTACTGGAGACTTCAGTGGATTATGCGTCCTCCTGCAGTAGCTTTCAAAAAGGCAGCTGTGAGCTTGGCTTCTCTCTGAGACACTGGTGTGTTCACCGCAGACATCCGACTTCGAGGTATGCCTTTACAATCTCACTAAAACACTATTAAAACAATAAGCAGATAAGGGATCTTCCAGAATTATCCTAGTAAATGTGTCTAATTACAAACCCCGTTTCCATATGAGTTGGGAAATTGTGATAGATGTAAATATAAACAGAATACAATGGTTTACAAATCCTTTTTAACCCATATTTAATTGAATGCACTACAAAGACAACATATTTGATGTTGAAACTCATAAACTTTATTTTATTTTGCAAATAATAATTAACTTAGAATTTCATGGCTGCAACACGTGCCAAAGTAGTTGGGAAAGGGCATGTTCACCACTGTGTTACATCACCTTTTCTTTTAAAAACCCTCAATAAATGTTTGGGAATTGAGGAAACTAATTGTTGAAGCTTTGAAAGTGGAATTATTTCCCATTCTTGTTTTATGTAGAGCTTCAGTCCTTCAACAGTTCGGGGTCTCCGCTTTAGTATTTTACGCTTCATAATGCGCTAAACATTTTTCATGGGAGACATGTCTGGACTGCAAGCGGGCCAGGAAAGTACCCGCACTCTTTTTTTACGAAGCCACGGTGTTTTAACACTTGTCTTGCTGAAATAAGCAGGGGCGTCCATGATAACAACATATGTTGCTCCAAAACCTGTATGGACCTTTCAGCATTAATGGTGCCTTCACAGATGTGCAAGTTACCCATGCCTTGGCCACTAATACGATAATTATTTTCCTCTTTGTTCTGGAGGACACCACGTCCACAGTTTCCAAATACAATTTGAAATGTGGACTTGTCAGACCACAGAACACCTTCCCACTTTGCATCAGTCTATCTTAGATGATCTCAGGCCCAGCGAAGCCGGTGGTGTTTCTGGGTATTGTTGGTAAATGGGTTTTACTTTGCATAGTAGAGTTTTAACTTGCACTTACAGATGTAGCAACCAACTGTAGTTACTGACAGTGGTTTTCTGAAGTGTTCCTGAGCCCATGTGGTGATATCCTTTACACACGGATGTCGGTTTTTGATGCAGTACCGCCTGAGGGGTCAAACGTCCGTAACATCATCGCTTACGTGCAGTAATTTCTCCAGATTCTCTGAACTTTTTGATGATTTTACGGACCGTAGATGGTAAAATCGCTAAATTCCTTGCAATAGCTCGTTGAGAAATGTTGTTCTAAAACTGTTCGACAATTTGCTTACAAATTGGTGACCCTCACCCCATCCTTGTTTGTGAATTACTTAGCATTTCATGGAAGCTGCTTTTATACCAAATCATGGCACCCACCTGTTCCCAATTAGCCTGCACACCTGTGGGATGTTCCAAATAAGTGTTTGATGAGCATTCCTCAACTTTATCAATATTTATTGCCACCTTTCCCAACTTATTTGTCACTTGTTGCTGGCATCAAATTCTAAAGTTAATGATTATTTGCAAAAAAAAATGTTTATGAGTTTGAACATGAAATATGTTGTCTTTGTAGCATATTCAACTGAATAGGGCTTGAAAATGATTTGCAAATCATTGTATTCTGTTTATATTTACATCTAAGACAATTTCCCAACTCATATGGAAACGGGGTTTGTACATCTGAAACGCTCACACTGCCGCCGCCCGGAGCCGTCACTTTTTATTTTATTTATTTATTATTTTTTTCTAGTCCTCCACTATCAAATATCCTCATCCACGAATCTTTCATCCTCGATCAAATTAATGGGGAAATTGTCGCTTTCTCGGTCCGAATTGCTCTTGCTGCTGGTGGCCATGATTGTAAACAATGTTCAGATGTGAGGAGCTCCACAACCCGTGACGTCACGCGCACATCGTCTGCTACTTCCGGTGCAGGCAAGGCTTTTTTATTAGCGACCAAAAGTTGCAAACTTTATCGTGGATGTTCTCTACTAAATCCTTTCAGCAAAAATATGGCAATGTGGCAAAATGATGAAGTATGACACATAGAATGGAGCTGCTATCCCCGTTTAAAAAAGAACATCTCATTTCAGTAGGCCTTTAACTGTCTGAATAATGATAATAACAAATATGCTACTTTTCTGACAACATGCACTTTGCTGTGAGACTCCCTCCTTTTGATTCCTTTTGTCGCTGGCGATGTAAACGGGGTTAACAATGGCTGCCATTCTCCCCGCCTCTAATTGAGTAGTTAATTGGACTTCTTCACGTTGCCTCGTGCGCTGCAGCTGGCTACCTAACGTGATACATTCGGAGTTGAAAAACCGTGTCCGACTTCTAAGCCGACGTCACAGTTTTCAGGAGGCGTTCCTTGTCTATGGTTCCTTTGTAGTGTGAGACAGCAACCGGCTGGCTAACGTCCCTTCACAGCAGAATGGTTCCTATTGGTCAGAAGTTCAGTGACGTGTGTTCCGGTCCGCACTCGGCTATTTCTATGATGTGAGGTCTTGTTAATAGGCCTACACCAATACAAACATAGAATGATAGTACACATATAATAAGAAAACAATGTCAACTTCCCAAAGCTGAAATTTATAAATAAACATTTTTAAAAAAAACAGAGGCTATTGTCACATGAATGTATCTCCAAGACACTTGACACATTTTTTCTGCAACACAATGAAGACTTTGTACTGCAATGGTAATAACTCCATTAAGCTCAAATATGCTACATAGCATTCTATTTTACTTACATTATTGGGCTCATTTGGTAGAGCAGGCGTGCCAGCAACTTGAGGGTTGCAGGTTCGATCCCTGCTTGCACCATACTAGTCGCTGCCGTTGTGTCCTTGGGCAAGACACTTTACCCACCTGCTCCCAGTGCCACCTGTTATGTCCTCAGTTTCACCTATATGCTTATTTAGGTGTCTTAATTGAATAATAATCAGGCAACACGTCTCAACTCAATGCCTCGGATCACTCCCGTTTTTATTAACAACCTCCAGAGTCAAACTCTCCCTCGCTCTCGTGACGTCACACACTGAACACAGGCTACGGTGGCTCGGACATGACAAAACAGTACATGACACCACCCACACTGGTTTAAATGTAATAGGTTTGACAATGTAAAACGTTTTGAGCCAACTGAGAAAAGTGCTATATAAATATAATTCACCTCACTATTTTAGTTACATTATTGACTTTACAACCCCCTGGCGCTCATTTGTAATGTTTTTGTACTTATTTTAATTATTATTTATCGATTGTTTGTAAATGTTGCAGTTTTATAAATAAAGGTTTATAAAAAAATTTAAAAAAGGAAGGCGGCAGAACAGAGCAGTACTGCCTTGTAACGTCAAGTGTGCTAACTGTCGTAAAAGCACATCGACGCAGAAAGCCGCGAGCAGGACGCTAATAAGTCAGTCTTATTATTTCTTCTCCAGTTTGAAATATTGACGTCGTAGAAAATATATCTTTGATTCTTTATGTAAGGACAAAGTCGTCTCGAAGCGCTAGAAGCACTGTGCCGCTTTTCGTGCTGTCTTTGCTTGTTAGTTAGCTTAGCTCGCTAGTTAGCTTAGCTTGTTAGCTGCTAACAGAAGACACAGAAGTTATCAACACATCGCTAAGTAGAGATCAAGTGTGAGAGTAAAGTGTTGTGATTGTGTGAAAATGTCTACATTACAAATGTTGAGAGCGTTGGTGGATCAGCGACTAACTGCTGCCGTTGAAGAAATATTTGTAGTGTTCGAAAGAACGATAGCAGAATACGAGGCGGAACTTTCTAGAACAAAAGGGGAGAACAAACAACTACTGGACGCTGTTTTCAAGAAACATCAAGTTGTGTTACACAGAACAGGTTGGTTTACTTACTCTCACATCTTTTCTAACACTATATTTGATTAATAACAAGAACATGACATTTGGAATATATAATATAATCACAATGAGCAGTGGTGGAACAAGTCAGAACTGGGCCGGGGGCGGCCCCCCATGACGGGGCCCCCTAAACCTAAATAATAAAGCTAATTCTAACATCATCTTATAACACACACATGTCTCTCAGGGTTTACCGCCACCAATCTTTAACCAGGTCTTAAAAAGGTTGCCTGCCATCCATTTTTGCTGAAATGTGCATTTTCCCGACATGTATTTATGTTCTGACTTTCATCACAGCATCAGCCCGTTCACAGGATGTAGAAACATTATCAAAGGTTGATCAATATTATATACCCAGAGTGCTATCTCTTTAAAACATGCTGTAAAAATGCATATCCTCAGGAAATATGCCTTATAATAGTCACAAACTGGAGGATACATTTTTACTTAGGATAACATTTTAAAAGTAGTTTAAAGGTTTTATGGAATTTTCCAGGGTGTACGCCGGCTTCCGCCCCCCTGTTTGATTGATTGATTGAGACTTTTATTAGTAGATTGCACAGTACAGTACATATTCTGTACAATTGACCACTAAATGGTAACACCATTCGGGTGTTTTTTAAACAAATTTTTAAATCGTTAACCCTGTCCACGTTATTCAATTCATGATAAAAGAAAAGGAACAGGAGGTAGAAAATGGATGGATGAATGGAAGAAGACACGTCACAATACAACCATACAGGATAAAGGTTGGCTTTTGCGCCACTAGCTTAATGCTAACATACAATAGACGACCACATTGACAGGCTAACAAAAAATAGCATTGTGATACTTTTAAACTTGTACAAGGTTTAACAAATAGGAGTTTACTTGAACAAAACTGACACAAAACAATAGATGTATTTTTACTTCCATATTTATAATCCCCAAACTGTATAGAAACTAAACTTCGTTAGACAAGGCCATCATGTTCATCAAACCTTAAAACTCTGATTTAGTATGGGACATAATACAATAGTTTCCACTCACAAAGACCCTAAACGTCCAGATTTTTAACTGCTGATTTGTATTTTTGATGTTCAGTTGGCCGACTAGAGGAATTAGTTGTCATGACAGCTAACTTTATCTTCTTACATCACACGTTCAACCATCCTCCATTGCAGCAAATACACTACGTTTCAGTTGCAGTTTTTCTGCATTCGGTTGCCGGTATGGACTCTACAGGGTTGTGTTGGGGTGGGCGGGTGTTGGCTTTGTTTAGCAGGGTGGACTCGCATGGCGCCCTTTAAAGTGGTCTGGTGTAGGTCACGGGCCATGGGGGAGGGCGGCGGCCTCCTGGCCGTAGTTCCTGGTTGTCGCCTGCATGGACTGGGGGTGGAGGGGGTATGTCCGGGCCCTCTACTCCTCCTACTTATAGCACACACACTCACACATATATAAGACTTTGGGGGATTGCCCTGCGGGGAGGCATGGTAGGGGGGAGAAGGGCGCCTCCTATGGGACTCCAGTCCCCCTGTCTTGTCCCCTGCTCGTCCATTGCTCAATCTTAGCTGCATTATAGACACTTAGGATTTGGGGGGCTCGGCTTGGTTGGGACCCACCATGACCTTGATGTCCCCCAATTTGAATCGCATTATTAGTTTCCATAAACATACACATCTCACTCTCGATACAGTACACACATCAATAGGGACTGAAGGTCGGCTGTAACGGCTGGCCTCCTAATTTTAACTACACAGTAGACACACAGTGGGCCCTGTACACATGCGTGAGGGGGTTGGGGTATGGGAGTACGGCGCACGCCTCATTGCCTCTTCGGCTGGCGCGGGTTTCGGGGACTGCGGTCCGGTGGCCTGCCTTTCTCGGGCAAAGACCTCGCTGAAGGTGTGAGGATTTTATTCAATTATTATTATTATTATTTTTATTTTATCTTTTATATATGTATGTATGTATGTATGTATATATATATATATATATATATATATATATATATATATATATATATATATATATACAAACCCCGTTTCCATATGAGTTGGGAAATTGTGTTAGATGTAAATATAAACGAAAAACAATGATTTGCAAAACATTTTCAACCCATATTCAGTTGAATATGCTACATATTTGATGTTCAAACTGATAAACATTTTTTTGTTTTGCAAATAACCATTAACTTTAGAATTTGATGCCAGCAACCCATGAGAAAGAAGTTGGGAAAGGTGGCAACAAATACTGATAAAGTTGAGGAATGCTCATCAAACACTTATTTGGAACATCCTACAGGTGTGCAGGCTAATTGGGAACAGGTGGGTGCCATGATTGGCTATAAAAGCAGCTTCCATGAAATGCTAAGTAATTCACAAATAAGGATGGGGCGAGGGTCACCACTTTGTAAGCAAATTGTCAAACAGTTTTAGAACAACATTTCTCAACGAGCTATTGCAAGGAATTTAGGGATTTGACCATCTACGGTCCGTAATTCATCAAAAAGTTCAGAGAATCTGGAGAAATCACTGCACGTAAGCAATGATATTACAGACTTCTGATCCCTCAGGCGGTACTTTATCAAAAACCGACATCAGTGCGTAAAGGATATCATCACATGGGCTCAGGAACACTTCATAAAACCACTGTCAGTAACTACAGTTGGTCGCTACATCTGCAATATCCTGAAACACCGCCGGCTTGGCTGGGCCCGAGCTCACCTAAGATGGACTGATGCAAAGTGGAAAAGTGTTCTGTGGTCTGACGAGTCCACAATTCAAATTATATTCGGAAACAGAGGACGTGGTGTCCTCAAGAACTAAGAGGAAAATAACCATTCGGACTGTTATAGGCGCAAAGTTCAAAAGCCAGCATCTGTGATATTATGGGGGTGTATTAGTGGCCAAGGCATGGGTAACTTACACATCTGAGAAGGCACCATTAATGCTGAAAGGTACATACAGGTTTTGGAGCAACATATGCTGCCATCCAAGCAAGGTTACCAAGGCGCCCCTGCTTATTTATGCAAGACAAGTGTTACAACAGCGTGGCTTCGTAAAATAAGAGTGCGGGTACTTTCCTGGTCTGCCTGCAGTCCAGACCAGTCTCCCATGGAAAATGTGTGTCGCATTATGAAGCGTAAATAAAATACGACAGCGGAGACCCCGAACTGTTGAAGGACTGAAGCTCTACATAAAACAAAAATGGGAAATAATTCCACTTTCAAAGCTTCAACAATTAGTTTCCTCAATTCCCAAACATTTATTGAGGGTTGTTAAAAGAAAAGGTGATGTAACACAGTGGTGAAAATGCCCTTTCCCAACTACTTTGGCATGTCTTGCAGCCATGAAATTCTAAGTTAATTATTATTTGCAAAAAAAATAAAGTTTGAGTTTGAACATCAAATATCTTGTCTTTGTATTGCATTCAATTGAATATGGCTTGAAAAGGATTTGCAAATCATTGTATTCCGTTTATATTTACATCTAACACAATTTCCCAACTCATATATGGAAACGGGGTTTGTATATATATATATCAATCAATCAATCAATGTTTACTTATATAGCCTTAAATCACTATATATATATATATATATATATACTGTATTTCCTTGAACTGCCGCCGGGTTTGTTATCCGCTTGCCTCGTTTTACCGCCGGGTCAAACTCGTTTTGCAAAATAATTAGCGCATGCTTAGAATTGGCGCATGCCTAAAATTACTGCCGGGTCAAACTTGTTAAGCAAAATAATTAGCGCATGCCTCGGTTCACCGCCGGGTCAAACTCGTCACGTCACATGTGTGTAACATGGGTGGGAAATAAGCCATATTTCCTGTCATGGCATCCCCTCATATTACCTGCGCCGTTTCCACGTTTAATCTCGCGAGTTTAACACAGGCGGTCACGTGACCTGCTGCTGCCTATCGCGCTCTATATAATCCAGCGTTCCAAGATGGCTGCCAGGTGCGGTGGATACACGTAAATGTGCCGACCATCAGGGCCGAATTGCGATGAGAGAGTGTGGCGATGTTAAGATATTAAGCTGAGTTGGTAAGTGAATTTGTTTGCTAATAGTAGCTACTAGCCGTATCCATGTATTTTCTATGGCCGGTTAGCATCAGGTTTTAATCCCGGTTCCTCCAATGTTTCTGATCCGATTGAATTTATGTTTATGTCGAGTCTTTATTTTGTGTACTTACATACGGTGACTGAGTGTTGTGGCGTTTTAAGGCCATCTGCATTTTTTTATGCACATATTAAATGTTCTGAAAGTTTGCATATTTATGTAATTGTTCCTGTAGTTCTACAAATAGGAGATTGTTTCTGTTAAGGGTTTAATTATTATTATTTTTTATTTCTATTTCATATGTGTTGTTTGGAAAGGTAAAATGTGTTTCTTTAAGTTGTTTACCTGTTGCCATGGTTTCCGGTTGCTATGGTTACAGGCAGTTCCGTTTCCGCCGGCACGTTAAACAAAGTGTTAAAAGAGCTACGGCATTAACAAGCAACGTAGCGTCGTTAATACTACACTGGAGATAGTTCACCACGGTTGCAGTTCAGAGAAATAACCACATTAAGGTTCCTATTTCAGTGTGTTATAAGTGACAGTTTATATGTTGCACTCGTTAAAGTTTAGGACGTTTGGGCACTCACGTTGCCAGTAGATGGGACGGGTGTGCTAACCGCAGCTCGCACGTGTGTTTGTTTGCTGCACAGTGACTTCACGAACGGCAGGTTTAGTCACGTATTAGTTAAGTTTGTTAAAGAGACCCTCTCCCCTGTGACTGTTTACTATTTGGAGAGCGAGTGTGGAACATTATAAAGAGTTTAGTTGTGTGCTATCGTGGCTACATTGCTGCGAGGGAGGTGGACAGCGCGAGTTGGGGACAAGTGTATGAGTGTAATTAATGTGTGTTTATTATTGTCTGGTTATTGTATGTTTATGTGGTGTATATAGTAAATTGTTCAACTATATAAGCCGTCTCCTCTCATTCTCTCTTAGACTAGATTTATTGGGTAAATAGTGAATAATTGGAGCATCCCCCAAGGTAAAATACAATCCTTTACAGGCTCCCGTACATTAACGTTTTTTTTAATCAAAGTGCTTTTCATGATGGTATCCTTACATAACACTCAAATTTATAAGCGCAGGCCTAAATTTACTGCATGCCTTATGTAAGCGCCGGAGTGAGAAGAGTTTTTAAAATAATTAGTGCATGCTTACTTTTACCGCATGCCTTTGGTAAGTGCAGCAGTGAGAAGAGGTTTTAAATTAATTAGTGCCCCGACGGCAATTCAAGGAAATACGGCATATATATATCTATATATATATATATATATAGATATATATATGATTATGATTATTATTATTTGTAATTCCATCCATCCATTTTCTACCGCTTATTCCCTTTCACGGGGGGCGCTGGCGCCTATCTCAGCTACAATCGGGCGGAAGGCGGGGTACACCCTGGACAAGTCGCCACCTCATCGCAGGGCCAACACCGATAGACAGACAACATTCACACACTCGGGCCAATTTAGTGTTGCCAATCAACCTATCCCCAGGTGCATGTCTTTGGAAGTGGGAGGAAGCCGGAGTTCCCGGAGGGAACCCACGCATTCACGGGGAGGACATGCAAACTCCACACAGAAAGATCCCGAGCCTGGATTTGAACCCAGGACTGCAGGACCTTCGTATTGTGAGGCAGACGCACTAACCCCTCTCCCACCGTGAAGCCCATTATTTGTAATTATTATTTTTTATTTTATTAAAAGACAAAATAAAAAAATAATATATATTATTTATTTGTGTGGGGCGTCGCGCGGGTCTCGCTTCCTGTTGAGTGAGGTCTGTGCCCTTGTGGCCCGACCTGGCGCTGTGGAGTCTGTGTTGGTGACTTGATGCTGTGGCAGCTTTGTCTGGTCTAGATGCTGTGTCTCGGTTGTTTGGGCTGTGGTGTGTTTGTGCGGGTTTGGGTTGGGGTGGAGGGGTATATTGGTGGGGGAGGTGTTGATGTCTCTTGTTTGCATGTTGGCGTTTAGGCTGAGGGGCGGGCTGGCGCGGGCTGGTCTTCATGATCCTGTTGGCGTGTGGTTGGCGGTCGCAGTTTTTTTTTTTTCCTCGGTCACTTTGATTTGATAGGGTGGTGCTGGCTGTCTGGGGCTATTGCAGCTGCATTTTCTGCTGCCGTTTGTTTGTGGTGTGGGTGTACGTGGCTGCTGGGTCCGTTGCAGGGGAGTGGCCGATGTTGTGTCTCGTGGTAGCACGCACTCGTGGTGGTTGTCGGGGCTGACGAACTTGCCGGCTTCATACTTGTTTATTGTCGTGTTGGTTGGCTTGTCGGATGTGGGCCTGGGGTCCCCTTGCACTCTGCCGCGCCCGGTTTCGAACCGTTGTCTGGGGCAGGCTTGTCGGGGGTTGTCCCTGGGTGGCGGGGGTGCGGGGCCGGACCTGTGGGGTTTGGGGGATCGGCTAGTTCTCAGTGGGCAGTGGGTGCC
The DNA here is from genome assembly GCF_033978795.1 of Nerophis ophidion. NCBI lineage: Eukaryota > Metazoa > Chordata > Actinopteri > Syngnathiformes > Syngnathidae > Nerophis > Nerophis ophidion. The sequence continues at coordinate 112,280 of NW_026906955.1, forward strand.
GGGACTTAATCGCTGTCCCTCCAGCCTGTGTATGGATTTGTGGTCTCGTGTGTGTGTGTGTGTGTGTGTGTGTGTGGTTACAGGTATGTGTGTGTGTATATGTGGGTATGTATACATGTATATGTATGCGTGTGTTTGTATGTATGTATATATTTGTGTGTATGCATGTATGTGTAAATATATGTATGTATATGTTTGTATGTATGTATATATTTATGTGTATAAGGTTAAGAAGGGGTTAAAAACAAAACAAAAAGTGCTGCACGCAGCAACATTGATGAGGGAGACAGAGACAGAGAGAGTTATGATAAACGTGCATGCGTCGCCAGGCTCTGCTTTTTAACCATAGATTTATCAGATTTTATTTTTTATTATCTTTTCCAGGGGTGTCAAAAGTGTTCCCCGGAGGCCATTTGCGGCCCACAGCTAATGTTTTAATGGCCCACGACACATTCTAAAAATACTATTAAAATAAACAAAAACATAAACAAAAGTGAAATAAAAAAGCTTAAAGGCTAAATGTAATTTAGAAAAAGTTGCAATGTTGACTAATAAAACTAAGCAGTTTTTTTTTCTTTCAAATTGTCATTGCTCAAAACATAATATTGAATCAAAATCAATTTTGTTATGAATTATCGACCTATCCAAGTTTCCGATTACTTCACCTCAAATATTCCACTAAGAAAAATATTTTTGGTGGAAGATTTAGCAAATTTGTCAAATAAATAATCAAAAAATGTGTATTTTGTTTTCTTACTGTACCGAAAATGAACCGAACCGTGACGTGTATATATGGATGTATATATGTATATGTATATATATATATATTAGGGCTGTGAATCTTTGTGAGTCCCACGATTCAATTTTATATCGATTCTTGGGGTCACGATTCGATAATACATCGATTTTTTTCGATTCGATTCTCGATTCAAAAACGATATTTTTCTGATTCAAAAGGATTGTGTACTCATTCAATACATAGATTTCAGCAGGATCTACCCCCGTCTGCTGACATGCTAGCAGAGTAGTAGAATTTTTTTTAAAAGCTTTTATAATTGTAAAGGACAATGTTTTATCAACTGATTGCAATAATGTAAATTTGTTTGAACTATTAAATGAACCAAAAATATGACTTACTTTATCTTTGTGAAAACATTGGACACAGTGTGTTGTCCAGCTTATGAGATGCCATGCAAGTGTAAGCCGTTCAATCTTCAAATCTTTTCTCTTTATCAGGACAAAAAACAATGTTGTTTTTCGAACTTAGAAAAATTCCTGTTTTTTTTTTTTTTTCAAAATTCCAGGAATTCCATAATACCATTTCTCAATTAAAAATGTTACTACTTCGACATTTCTCGGCCGATTTGAAAGTCCAACACTCACCATTCAGAACATTCACAATTTTCCCCAAAAATCTCTCTTCCCAAAATTCCCAAATTTTCAGGAAATTCCCATTGAAATTAATGAAATCAAAGTTCAACAACTCCCACATTTTTCATGCGATTCAAACCGTTCCAACTCCCTTTCAACACTTATTTAAAAATATTCCCGGATTTCCTAAAATTCCCAGTTTTTAGGGATATTTTCCCCATTCAAAATGAATTGTCAATTTTTCTAACTTCCACAATTCCCACATTTTTCAACCCATTCAAAGCATTCCACCTTCAGCACATTCCATTCATCTTGGAAATTCAAACAACTATTTTTCCACATTCACCAAATTTCCAGGAATTTCGTTATTTTTCTAACATTATTTCCAACCCTCTATACTGCGATGACTCCTTTCACATTCCAACTGTTCCACTGTCAAAACATTCCTCTGAGTCAGGACAAAAAAAACAAGTGAAAAATTCCCGGTTTTCACAAAATTCAGTAATACCATTTTTCAATTAAAAAACTGTTACTACTTCAACATTTCTTGACCGATTTAAACAATTCCAACACTAACTAATTCAACTTGTTCATGCTCTTCATCATTTTCAAAAAAATCCCGCTTTTCCCCAAATTCCCAAATTTCCAGGAAGTTACCATTGATATGAACCTATTCACACCATTCCAACATCAACATATTCCACTCATCCTGGACATTCAAACTAACATGTTCCCAAGTTTTCAACCAAATGACACTTTTCCTGGACATTCAAACTAACATGTTCCCAAGTTTTTAACCAAATGACACTTTTCCTGGACATTCCAACTCTTCAACATTCAAACCATTCCAACATTCAAACTATTCTTACATTCATACTACATTCTGTCAGCATTTTACTTCAACTTCAGTATTGGAGCATTCACACACAATTATTTCAGGAATTGCTTCATCTATTTATTATTGTTATTAATATTATTATTATTATTATTATTATCTATCATTATTATTATAATTAAATGTAGCTTACCACATTGAATGTGTGGACTGCATGAATGATTCCTTCTCAGTTCTCACTCTAACACAATTTGAGTGTTTAGAAACGCTAAATTATTCTAATCCATTATTACTATTATTAATAAGATAAACAAGTTCTCTTTTGAAGGTGTAGTCAGTAATTTGATTAATTTTTCCCAGTTTGATTGTGGCGACACTCTCTAAATGAAAGCAAAACAGATTTAATCTTTTTTGGCCAATATGTTGACTGTGCTCATGCTTTTTTAGTGTGAAATGTCTCTAAAGATGAATGTGAAAATGACAGTAATTATAGTCCACCAGCAGGGGGAGCTCATCACTAATACTACTGCGTGGAGGCTGGCATGTGGTACATTATTTCCTGTGTGTGTATGACTTATTCAGAGGGAGAACAGCACACTTTCAGGTATGGTGTCTACCATTAAGGATTGCAGGAATGACTTTGAGGATGTTTTTATATGAATAACGTGGATTGGACGTTGGCCTGGGAAGACATTCCCCTGACAATCTTCTTCATGTGTCATCTGGAAGTACCCTGACTGTTGAGAGGGGAAACTGATGAGATTGTGGCATCATATATTGGTGCAGGACAATGTCTCATGTGACTGAGCAAAGATGGACTTCTCTCAAGAATGTTTGTTTTCTCCTGTCCCGCAGACCTCGAAGAAGAACATCTGCCTTGTGATCAGGAGGCGGAACCACATTCCTCCAACATACACGAGGAAGAAGAGGTACCACATTCCCAACACATCAAAGGGGGAGGACAGGAGCCAAAGCCCCCACGCATTAAAGAAGAAGACAAGACACCACAGACCCGTAGTGTTAAACTGATCCTGTACATTAAAGGTCAAGCGGAGGACCCACTGATCTTACACATCAAAAATGAAGAGGAGGACCCACTGACCCCTCACTTCAAGGAGCAAGAGAACCCGCTGACCCCTCACATTAAAGAGGAAGAGGAGGAAGAAGGGATCAGTCAGCCTAAATGGTTGGAGGAGTTCCCAGTGAGTGTGAAGAGTGAAGATGATGAAAGTGAGGAGAGGGGAGGGGGGGAGCCTCCAAGCAGCAGCTCAACACAACACATGACAACAGAAGCTGATGGAGACCACTGTGGAGGATCACAAGCAGACAAGCTCTTAGCTCCACTATCAGATAGTGAGGACACAACCTCACACTCTCCTCACACTGATGATGATGCAACATTATCAGATAGTGAGGACACAACCTCACACTCTCCTGACACTGATGATGATGATGCAACATTATCAGATAGTGAGGACACAACCTCACACTCTCCTGACACTGATGATGATGCAACATGTCACACTGACAACACTTACTTCACATGTTCTACCTGTCACAAATCCTTTAAATACCGTAGTTCTCTGAAAGGACACAAGAGAATACACACCAGACCCAAACCTTTTATCTGTTCAATCTGTAGTAGAGGTTTTGCGGAATGTCGATATTTGAAAGAACATATGAGAACACACACTGGTGATAAACCCATTTTGTGTTCAATCTGTCGCTTATCTTTCACAAGGAAGGCACATTTGAAAGAACACATGACAACACACACTGGTGAAAAACCTTTTTCCTGTTCAATCTGTCGCTTATCTTTTGCAAGGAAGGCATATTTGAAAGTGCATAGGAGAATACACACTGGTGAAAAACCTTTTTCCTGTTCATTCTGTGGTAAAGGTTTTACACAAAATTCAGATATGAAAAGACACATGAAAACACACACTGGTGAAAAATCACATTCCTGTTCAGTCTGCAACAGAAACTTTTGTCAACGATCAACCCTTGTAGCACACATGAGAACACACACTGGTGAAAAACCTTATTCCTGTTCAACCTGTGGTAAATGTTTTACACAAAGTCAGAGTTTGAAAAAACACAAGAGAACACACACTGGTGAGAAACCTTTCACATGTTCAATCTGCAACAGAAGCTTTGGTGACCGATCAACCCTTGTAGCACACATGAGAAGACACCCAGGAGAGAAAGTGTTGAGTTGCAGTGTGTGTGGTGAAAGATTGTCTTCTAAGTACCAGTGTAAGAAACACAAGTGTGCTGGTGAGAACAGCAGCAGCAAATGAAACTGCAGGATTTGAAATAAACTGTCCAGACTTTCATTTGGACTTTCTAACAACATCAGCACATATAACATGTGTGACATTGTTGTTTGTCTAACACAATCTTGTCAACATGCTTCTACATTTATACACCATTTTTTCAGCCCATTGCATGCATTAATATGCAACATTGTATGCATATATCCAATTACAACAAATCAGCTGACCTCATCAGGAATATAATAATGGATAATAAGGGGTGTGAATTCAATTTTCATCAGGTTGAAGTCAGCGAGGTCGAGAGGTTACTACACTCTCTTCGGGACAACAAAGTAGCTGGTGCAGACAACCTGGATAGTAAGTTACTGAAATTGACTGCTGGTGTCATATCAGTGCCTGTTTGTCATATTTTTAATAGATTTTTACAAGTTGCTCTGTGTCCAAACATATGGAAGCTGGCAAAGGTTACTCCTCTACATAAGGATGCCAACATGGCTTTCAATGAGGGCAATTCTAGACCAATAAGCATCCTACCTGCTTTATGTAAAATACTGGAGAAATGTGTGTATGCCCAAATTCAGTCAAATGGGCTCGCTACTGATTGTCCACATGCATATAGAAGGAGCCACTGCTCTTATACAGATGACCAATGATTGACCACTCTTTTAATTGATCAACTTAAATGTTATGGTTTTAATACTTGGGCTTTAATGTGGATACAAAGTTATTTGTCCTCAAGATCTCAACAGGTGTATTTTAATGGCAGCTTGTCTAATAGCAGAAGTTTGGATTGTGGTGTTCCACAGGGAAGTTGCCTGGGACCTTTATTTTTTTCTATATTCACCAATGATTTACCTTGGGCTACCAGGCGTGCCAAATTGGTTCTTTATGCTGATGATGCAACCTTATATTATGCTGCACCCTCATCCAGTGTACTTAATGTAGTGTTGAGTATCATGCAGTGTACTTAATGTAGTATTGAGTATCATGCAGTGTACTTAATGTAGTGTTGAGTATCATGCAGTGTACTTAATGTAGTATTGAGTATCATGCAGTGTACTTAATGTAGTGTTGAGTATCATGCAGTGTACTTAATGTAGTGAGTATCATGCAGTGTACTTAATGTAGTATTGAGTATCATGCAGTGTACTTAATGTAGTATTGAGTATCATGCAGTGTACTTAATGTAGTGTTGAGTATCATGCAGTGTACTTAATGTAGTGTTGAGTATCATGCAGTGTACTTAATGTAGTATTGAGTATCATGCAGTGTACTTAATGTAGTATTGAGTGAGTAACTGAAAGCTGTGCATGACTGGACAGTTTGTAACAGACTTGTCCTTAACATCTGAAAAACCTATTGTATTGTATTGTATTGGGGACCAGGCAAGGGTTATCTTGGGACCCAAAGTTGGATCTGAGGCTCGGTGTTTCAACAGGTCAGAAGTGCCAAGCTCCTTGGAGTGATGGTGGACTGCAGTCTGTCCTGGTCAAATCATCTCTTTCCTGGCTAACAGTGCAGAACAGTTTGTCAGCTAATACTCTTATTTTCTTCAAATCAGTAACCGGTAGTAAAACTCCTGCTTTTCTCACGGTCCAAATAGTTGACAGTAGCACTATGCACAATCATAATATCAGGGCGTCCAGTGAGGGGCATTTTGTACTCCCTCGTCCCAGGAAGAATGCTTTGCGGAAATCTTTTATTTATGGATCTGTATCGCTCTGGAATAACCTGCCTCAAATTCTCACCGGCACTGAAAGTAAACAGCATTTTAAAATGAAAGTAATATTTTATCTGAGTTTTTAAATTACTTTGCTCGTTGATGATTTTTTTATGTTTGGATTTTTATTGTGTAGTTATATGTATATGGTCATTATTATTCTGTGACTGTAAATTGTTTGCCTGTTTTCTTATTGATGCCTTTTTTTTTTTTTTTTGTCTGTATTGCGTAGTTACAATTATATGCTTTTACTTGTAATTGTGTTGAGTTGTGGACCCCAGGAAGACTAGTGGGTTGTTATGGCAACCAGCTAATGGGGATCCTTAATAAAAATCAAATCATTGTGTACTTTTATATTGACATCAATTATTACAAGAGGAGCAGTTTTACTAAAAAGGTCACTAAGTCCAAAACAGTACAAAACATGTGATACGTGCAAATTACATTTAGTGTACATATATTTTATACAAAATAATCTCCTTTTAAAATGTGTGACTGTATGTGTAACATTGTTGTTTGTCTAACACTATTTTAAAATGTTTCTACATTTATAGATTAGATATTTTGTATTAGTATTTTTTTTTTGTCAATTACATGCATGAATACGCAACATTGTGTACTTTTATTAAAAACTGAACAGAACAATTGGACTGAAAAGGTGAGAGTAAACAGTACAAGACATTTTACATACATTAAAAAAATGTAAGTGTATATGTATATATATATATATATATGCTTATATATATATATTAGGGGTGTAACGGTACACAACAATTTTGGTTCGGTACGTACCTCGGTTCAGAGGTCACGGTTCGGTTCATTTTCGGTACAGTAAGAAAAAAACAAAATATACATTTTTTGGATTATTTACTCAACAAATTTGCTGAATCTTCCACCAAAAATATTTTGATTTTGATTCAGTATTATGTTTTAAGCAATGACAGTTTGAAAGAAAAAAAAACAGCTTTGTTTTATTAGCCAACGTTGCAACTTTTTCTAAATTACATTCAGCCTTTAAGCTTTATTATTTCACTTTTGTTTTTTGTTTTTTTATTTTAATAGTATTTTTAGAATGTGCCGTGGGCCTTTAAAACATTAGGTGTGTGCCGCAAATGGCCTCCAGGGCACACTTTTGACACCCCTGCTATATTCTTTCTCCTATGTCCCCCCCTCCCTTGTGGAGGGGGTCTGGTCCGATGACCATGGATGAAGTACTGACTGTCCAGAGTCGAGACCCAGGATGGACCGCTCGTCGGGACCCAGGATGGACCGCTCGCCTGTATCGGTTGGGGACATCTCTACGCTGCTGATCCGCTTGAGATGGTTTCCTGTGGACGGGACTCTCACTGCTGTCTTGGAGCCACTATGGATTGAACTTTCACAGTATCATGTTAGACCCGCTCGACATCCATTGCTTTCGGTCCCCTAGAGGGGGGGGGGGGTTGCCTACATCTGAGGTCCTCTCCAAGGTTTCTCATAGTCAGCATTGTCACTGGCGTCCCACTGAATGTGAATTCTCCCTGCCCACTGGGTGTGAGTTTTTCTTGCCCTTTTGTGGGTTCTTCCGAGGATGTTGTAGTCATAATGATTTGTGCAGTCCTTTGAGACATTTGTGATTTGGGGCTATATAAATAAACATTGATTGATTGATTGATAATAAAAAAATTAAATGTAATCTAATTAACCAATGGGTAAAAATGAGAGCCTGACGACGCATGCTCATTTATCTTACACTAACTCTCTCGCTCTCTGTCTCTGACCCGCCCTCACCAATGTTAACGCTGCGAGCACCTCTTTTTTTTTTTTGAACCCCATCTTAACCCTGAACGTACATTGAAAATACACGCAACCATAACTTAAAATGCCGGACATCTGAGGCATTTAAGAAAGTCCACCTGGACAGCTGCGCAAAGAGGACATGTCCGGTGAAAAGAGGAAGTGTGGTCAGTCCATCATAGCCCAGTCCTTGCTAGCATGCTGTGTGTTGTTGTTTTTTGGATTGATTGAAACTTTTATTAGTAGATTGCACAGTACACTACATATTCCCTACAATTCACCACTAAATGCTAACACCCCAATAAGTTTTTCAACTTGTTAAGTCAAAATATATATATATATATATATATATTCATCATACAATATTAGACTTATTCTTAATAGTGTTTTTTATTGGTGTTTGTATTATTGAAGTGTGATATTTTTCTTTGTAATTATTAATCAAGCCATGGATAAGCAGCTTTATATGATATACATATGTACTGCTTCACATCTGAAACATCTTCTGGACCACTTCAGGAAGCATATTATTATTTACTTTATATATCATTTGAACAGTTGTCTTTTATACAAATTTAAAATGTGTGACTTTATGAATCATTTGCTGGGTCTCTATAATCCATTTAATTAATTATCTTTATTAATCTTTTTGTAATATGATGATTGTGTTGTGATTGTTTTATAGGAATGTCCCCAGACCTTGATGCAATTTAAAAGTGAGGGAAAATGACTGAATTGTTTGTGGAAGGATGGTTTTGTTTTTACAAAGTTTTTACATTTGTGGATAAAACCCAAATTTCCATTTTTGTGTTTTAAGCATTTTAAATGTTTGTTTTTTTCTTAACATCCCCAAAACATTATCAATTTCAGAAAAGTAGTTTGGAGTGTCAAGCAAAAGCCAATATTGTACATCATGTTGTCATAAATTGCAAAACAACATCCTAAAATTATTTTAAGTGGTCATTTCTGTTTTTGTTTTTGTTTTTTTATGAACTCCTTAGCCTTTGGAAGAATGGAAACTTTCAAGTTATTTGTATTTTTTTTTTTTTTTGTTCCAGAGAAAATACAGCAAATAAGAAATAATAAATAAGCTGAGATGGGCACCAGCGCCCCCGCGACCCCAAAAGGAATAAGCGGTAGAAAATGGATGGATAGATGGATGTCTAGTTTCAGAGTTTGAAATCTGTAATATTGTGTCCATCCACCAACAGCCCAGAAAGTTTAGAAATGAGTTCTGAAAAACATTACATGCTGTATTTAGAATATTTTGAACCTTTATATTTGTTTTTAAATATTTTTGTCTATTTACAGGTCGTACTTACTGAAATCTTGAAATATTATAATACTTTTATCACTCAATAAGTGCATCAGCGACCAAATGCCTTTTTCCAACCACCTGCGTTGCAAACACCCAGACTTTGAAATAAGGGACACCTCGCAGGCGGTTGGAACATTTTTGGTGTCCCTTATAAAACTTGGATGTCCCCTATTTCAGTCCGGGCCTGAAAAACTGCCAAAATGCTTAGAAAAATGAACTTTACACCTCCACTAGACCACTGTTGCACTCACTGTAAGTCCTATTCATACCAAAATCACAAGAACATTGTATTCTTCAATCATACATTTATTTTTTCAAAATGTGCAAAACATAGGGGGAAAATGTTTTTTAAAAACCAATTGGGATCAAAAAAGGAAAACCTACAAGAACAAGAAAGAAAGAAAGGTCTGTCACAGCAGTGTGAAAAAGAGCGCTTGCTCCAAACGTCATACTTTAATCAAATAAATCCTCATCAATGTGAAATGTGCAAAACTGAACATTTGCAGTTTCTTCTAAACCATTTTCCATTAAACCGCTGGCACACACAGACCAAACACACAGGTTGATAATATGGATGTTAACAATGTCCATGTGAATGTCCTACAAGACAAAGGTCAATGCCCGTAAATGTCCTTCATGGAGTCTTAGGGCCAGGGGACGTCCTGGTGACTCTTCTGATTGATAATAAAGAAAAGAAGAACGATTGGGAAATTGTATTAGAAGCACAGCCTGTGGTGAAAAAATGAATGAATGAATTACATATATATATATATATATATATATATATATATATATATATATATGTTTTTGTACTTCTTTTTATATTGTTATATATATTATAATATATATATATATACATACACACACATAATTTGTTTTATGTTTGTATTTATTATATATATATGAAAACCTGATTTCCTTTCTTTTTAATCCCAGGGAACTGCCATGGACTTTCATCATAAATATGAATAAACACTCCATGTTTCTCCATCTTACCTCGGACTGCTGCTCCCCATCATTTTATTGATGTCAATCTACTATTTAAATATACACATACATACAATACTCTCACATTTTATTGATGTCAATCTACTATTTAAATATACACATACATACAATACTCTCACATTTTATTGATGTCAATCTACTATTTAAATATACACATACATACAATCCTCTCTCATTTATAACAAATCCAACCGTTTGGAAATTAGTTAAAAATTGAGCAAGTTATGCCCTGCGATGAGGTGGCGACTTGTCCAGGGTGCACCCTGCCTTCCGCCCGATTGTAGCTGAGCTAGGCGCCAGCGCCCCCCGCGACCCCGAAAGGGAATAAGCGGTAGAAAATGGATGGATGGATGTATGGCGTCAGGGCTTCACGGTGGGAGAGGGGTTAGTGCGTCTGCCTCACAATACAAAGGTCCTGAGTAGTCAGGGTTCAATCCTGGGCTTAGGATCTTTCTGTATGGAGTTTGCATGTTCTCCCAGTGAATGCATGGGTTCCCTCCAGGTACTCCGGCTTCCTCCCACCTCCAAAGATATGCACCTGGGGATAGGCCCCTCCCACCTCCAAAGACATGCACCTGGGGATAGGCCCCTCCCACCTCCAAAGACATGCACCTGGGGATAGGCCCCTCCCACCTCCAAAGACATGCACCTGGGGATAGGCCCCTCCCACCTCCAAAGACATGCACCTGGGGATAGGCCCCTCCCACCTCCAAAGACATGCACCTGGGGATAGGCCCCTCCCACCTCCAAAGACATGCACCTGGGGATAGGTTGATTGGCAACACTAAATGGTCCCTAGTGTGTGAATGTTGTCCATCTGTGTTGGCCCTGTGATGAGGTGGCGACTTGTCCAGGGTGTACCCCGCCTTCCGCCCGATTGTAGCTGAGATAGGTGCCAGCGACCCCAAAAGGGAATAAGCGGTAGAAAATGGATGGATGTATGGTGTCACATTAGTGCCAAAAATCCAAGCGCTGATTCTCCACTTCAACTTATTTCCAAACGGTTGGATTTGTTATAAATGAGAGAGTATTGTATGTATGTGTATATTTAAATAGTAGATTGACATCAATAAAATGTGAGAGTATTGTATGTATGTGTATATTTAAATAGTAGATTGACATCAATAAAATGTGAGAGTATTGTATGTATGTGTATATTTAAATAGTAGATTGACATCAATAAAATGTGAGTATTGTATGTATGTGTATATTTAAATAGTAGATTGACATCAATAAAATGTGAGAGTATTGTATGTATGTGTATATTTAAATAGTAGATTGACATCAATAAAATGTGAGAGTATTGTATGTATGTGTATATTTAAATAGTAGATTGACATCAATAAAATGTGAGTATTGTATGTATGTGTATATTTAAATAGTAGATTGACATCAATAAAATGTGAGTATTGTATGTATGTGTATATTTAAATAGTAGATTGACATCAATAAAATGTGAGTATTGTATGTATGTGTATATTTAAATAGTAGATTGACATCAATAAAATGTGAGTATTGTATGTATGTGTATATTTAAATAGTAGATTGACATCAATAAAATGTGAGAGTATTGTATGTATGTGTATATTTAAATAGTAGATTGACATCAATAAAATGTGAGAGTATTGTATGTATGTGTATATTTAAATAGTAGATTGACATCAATAAAATGTGAGTATTGTATGTATGTGTATATTTAAATAGTAGATTGACATCAATAAAATGTGAGTATTGTATGTATGTGTATATTTAAATAGTAGATTGACATCAATAAAATGTGAGAGTATTGTATGTATGTGTATATTTAAATAGTAGATTGACATCAATAAAATGTGAGAGTATTGTATGTATGTGTATATTTAAATAGTAGATTGACATCAATAAAATGTGAGAGTATTGTATGTATGTGTATATTTAAATAGTAGATTGACATCAATAAAATGTGAGAGTATTGTATGTATGTGTATATTTAAATAGTAGATTGACATCAATAAAATGTGAGAGTATTGTATGTATGTGTATATTTAAATAGTAGATTGACATCAATAAAATGTGAGAGTATTGTATGTATGTGTATATTTAAATAGTAGATTGACATCAATAAAATGTGAGAGTATTGTATGTATGTGTATATTTAAATAGTAGATTGACATCAATAAAATGTGAGAGTATTGTATGTATGTGTATATTTAAATAGTAGATTGACATCAATAAAATGTGAGAGTATTGTATGTATGTGTATATTTAAATAGTAGATTGACATCAATAAAATGTGAGAGTATTGTATGTATGTGTATATTTAAATAGTAGATTGACATCAATAAAATGTGAGAGTATTGTATGTATGTGTATATTTAAATAGTAGATTGACATCAATAAAATGTGAGAGTATTGTATGTATGTGTATATTTAAATAGTAGATTGACATCAATAAAATGTGAGAGTATTGTATGTATGTGTATATTTAAATAGTAGATTGACATCAATAAAATGTGAGAGTATTGTATGTATGTGTATATTTAAATAGTAGATTGACATCAATAAAATGTGAGAGTATTGTATGTATGTGTATATTTAAATAGTAGATTGACATCAATAAAATGTGAGAGTATTGTATGTATGTGTATATTTAAATAGTAGATTGACATCAATAAAATGTGAGTATTGTATGTATGTGTATATTTAAATAGTAGATTGACATCAATAAAATGTGAGAGTATTGTATGTATGTGTATATTTAAATAGTAGATTGACATCAATAAAATGTGAGAGTATTGTATGTATGTGTATATTTAAATAGTAGATTGACATCAATAAAATGTGAGTATTGTATGTATGTGTATATTTAAATAGTAGATTGACATCAATAAAATGTGAGTATTGTATGTATGTGTATATTTAAATAGTAGATTGACATCAATAAAATGTGAGAGTATTGTATGTATGTGTATATTTAAATAGTAGATTGACATCAATAAAATGTGAGTATTGTATGTATGTGTATATTTAAATAGTAGATTGACATCAATAAAATGTGAGTATTGTATGTATGTGTATATTTAAATAGTAGATTGACATCAATAAAATGTGAGAGTATTGTATGTATGTGTATATTTAAATAGTAGATTGACATCAATAAAATGTGAGAGTATTGTATGTATGTGTATATTTAAATAGTAGATTGACATCAATAAAATGTGAGAGTATTGTATGTATGTGTATATTTAAATAGTAGATTGACATCAATAAAATGTGAGTATTGTATGTATGTGTATATTTAAATAGTAGATTGACATCAATAAAATGTGAGAGTATTGTATGTATGTGTATATTTAAATAGTAGATTGACATCAATAAAATGTGAGAGTATTGTATGTATGTGTATATTTAAATAGTAGATTGACATCAATAAAATGTGAGAGTATTGTATGTATGTGTATATTTAAATAGTAGATTGACATCAATAAAATGTGAGTATTGTATGTATGTGTATATTTAAATAGTAGATTGACATCAATAAAATGTGAGTATTGTATGTATGTGTATATTTAAATAGTAGATTGACATCAATAAAATGTGAGAGTATTGTATGTATGTGTATATTTAAATAGTAGATTGACATCAATAAAATGTGAGAGTATTGTATGTATGTGTATATTTAAATAGTAGATTGACATCAATAAAATGTGAGAGTATTGTATGTATGTGTATATTTAAATAGTAGATTGACATCAATAAAATGTGAGAGTATTGTATGTATGTGTATATTTAAATAGTAGATTGACATCAATAAAATGTGAGAGTATTGTATGTATGTGTATATTTAAATAGTAGATTGACATCAATAAAATGTGAGAGTATTGTATGTATGTGTATATTTAAATAGTAGATTGACATCAATAAAATGTGAGAGTATTGTATGTATGTGTATATTTAAATAGTAGATTGACATCAATAAAATGTGAGAGTATTGTATGTATGTGTATATTTAAATAGTAGATTGACATCAATAAAATGTGAGAGTATTGTATGTATGTGTATATTTAAATAGTAGATTGACATCAATAAAATGTGAGAGTATTGTATGTATGTGTATATTTAAATAGTAGATTGACATCAATAAAATGTGAGAGTATTGTATGTATGTGTATATTTAAATAGTAGATTGACATCAATAAAATGTGAGAGTATTGTATGTATGTGTATATTTAAATAGTAGATTGACATCAATAAAATGTGAGAGTATTGTATGTATGTGTATATTTAAATAGTAGATTGACATCAATAAAATGTGAGAGTATTGTATGTATGTGTATATTTAAATAGTAGATTGACATCAATAAAATGTGAGAGTATTGTATGTATGTGTATATTTAAATAGTAGATTGACATCAATAAAATGTGAGAGTATTGTATGTATGTGTATATTTAAATAGTAGATTGACATCAATAAAATGTGAGAGTATTGTATGTATGTGTATATTTAAATAGTAGATTGACATCAATAAAATGTGAGAGTATTGTATGTATGTGTATATTTAAATAGTAGATTGACATCAATAAAATGTGAGTATTGTATGTATGTGTATATTTAAATAGTAGATTGACATCAATAAAATGTGAGAGTATTGTATGTATGTGTATATTTAAATAGTAGATTGACATCAATAAAATGTGAGAGTATTGTATGTATGTGTATATTTAAATAGTAGATTGACATCAATAAAATGTGAGTATTGTATGTATGTGTATATTTAAATAGTAGATTGACATCAATAAAATGTGAGTATTGTATGTATGTGTATATTTAAATAGTAGATTGACATCAATAAAATGTGAGAGTATTGTATGTATGTGTATATTTAAATAGTAGATTGACATCAATAAAATGTGAGAGTATTGTATGTATGTGTATATTTAAATAGTAGATTGACATCAATAAAATGTGAGTATTGTATGTATGTGTATATTTAAATAGTAGATTGACATCAATAAAATGTGAGAGTATTGTATGTATGTGTATATTTAAATAGTAGATTGACATCAATAAAATGTGAGAGTATTGTATGTATGTGTATATTTAAATAGTAGATTGACATCAATAAAATGTGAGTATTGTATGTATGTGTATATTTAAATAGTAGATTGACATCAATAAAATGTGAGTATTGTATGTATGTGTATATTTAAATAGTAGATTGACATCAATAAAATGATGGGGAGCAGCAGTCGGAGGTAAGATGGAGAAACATGGAGTGTTTATTCATATTTATGATGAAAGTCCATGGCAGTTCCCTGGGATTAAAAAGAAAGGACATCATGTTTTCATGGGACTATCATGTCTGAACAAGTAAGTCTTTGATACTATTATCTCTCAGATTCCATTTGCCTAATGTATGGAGCTAACTTTTTTTTCCTTTATTTTTTTCAAAAACATATATTTAACTCTGCCATCTATACTGATCTGGGCTGATGTCTCATTCTTCATAGTTTCAGTTGTTTGCAGAAACCTCAATACTTTTTATAGTAATATTAAAACCACATTCATTAATTGTAGTGATAACCTGTCATTCATTATTCTACTAAAATAGTCATTGCAATCATAACATCAATAATTAGGCCCATATGCTAATCATGTGGTCCTGATATGAAGTAGGCATAGATACGTGGCTTCAGGTAGACTCGGGTGTAAACTTAGAGTAGATAGAAGAAAGAAAATTAATAGTCCCACATTGTGGCATACATTCAATATTTACATGTACAAATATTAAATAAATACAAATATTTTCCAAAACAGACAAGTGAGGAAAGAAAACATATTGTAAAATATAATTTCCATCATTGACTGACATGTGTGGACTGCTTGTATGACAAGAGAGATATTGATCTTGACACTTCATCAACTATGTGATCTTCTCTCAACAGATGAGACATTACCTTCTTTAAAGACTTTTACATCAAATTCCACAACGCCACTAAATTTGGACTTTTGAGAATGTGTTTGTCGACAGGAGCTGTATCATCTTGATACATATTGTCGACAGGAGCTGTATCATCTTGATACATATTGTCGACAAGAGCTGTATCATCTTGATACATATTGTCGACAGGAGCTGTATCATCTTGATACATATTGTCACAGGAGCTGTATCATCTTGATACATATTGTCGACAGGAGCTGTATCATCTTGATACATATTGTCGACAAGAGCTGTATCATCTTGATACATATTGTCGACAGGAGCTGTATCATCTTGATACATATTGTCGACAGGAGCTGTATCATCTTGATACATATTGTCGACAAGAGCTGTATCATCTTGATACATATTGTCGACAGGAGCTGTATCATCTTGATACATATTGTCGACAAGAGCTGTATCATCTTGATACATATTGTCGACAGGAGCTGTATCATCTTGATACATATTGTCGACAGGAGCTGTATCATCTTGATACATATTGTCGACAAGAGCTGTATCATCTTGATACATATTGTCGACAGGAGCTGTATCATCTTGATACATATTGTCACAGGAGCTGTATTATCTTGATACATATTGTCGACAAGAGCTGTATCATCTTGATACATATTGTCGACAAGAGCTGTATCATCTTGATACATATTGTCGACAGGAGCTGTATCATCTTGATACATATTGTCGACAAGAGCTGTATCATCTTGATACATATTGTCGACAGGAGCTGTATCATCTTGATACATATTGTCACAGGAGCTGTATCATCTTGATACATATTGTCGACAAGAGCTGTATCATCTTGATACATATTGTCACAGGAGCTGTATTATCTTGATACATATTGTCGACAGGAGCTGTATCATCTTGATACATATTGTCGACAGGAGCTGTATCATCTTGATACATATTGTCGACAGGAGCTGTATCATCTTGATACATATTGTCGACAGGAGCTGTATCATCTTGATACATATTGTCACAGGAGCTGTATTATCTTGATACATATTGTCGACAAGAGCTGTATCATCTTGATACATATTGTCGACAGGAGCTGTATCATCTTGATACATATTGTCACAGGAGCTGTATCATCTTGATACATATTGTCGACAGGAGCTGTATCATCTTGATACATATTGTCGACAGGAGCTGTATCATCTTGATACATATTGTCACAGGAGCTGTATTATCTTGATACATATTGTCGACAAGAGCTGTATCATCTTGATACATATTGTCACAGGAGCTGTATTATCTTGATACATATTGTCGACAAGAGCTGTATCATCTTGATACATATTGTCGACAAGAGCTGTATCATCTTGATACATATTGTCACAGGAGCTGTATCATCTTGATACATATTGTCGACAGGAGCTGTATCATCTTGATACATATTGTCGACAAGAGCTGTATTATCTTGATACATATTGTCGACAGGAGCTGTATCATCTTGATACATATTGTCGACAGGAGCTGTATCATCTTGATACATATTGTCGACAGGAGCTGTATCATCTTGATACATATTGTCGACAGGAGCTGTATCATCTTGATACATATTGTCACAGGAGCTGTATTATCTTGATACATATTGTCGACAAGAGCTGTATCATCTTGATACATATTGTCACAGGAGCTGTATTATCTTGATACATATTGTCGACAAGAGCTGTATCATCTTGATACATATTGTCGACAAGAGCTGTATCATCTTGATACATATTGTCGACAAGAGCTGTATCATCTTGATACATATTGTCGACAAGAGCTGTATTATCTTGATACATATTGTCGACAGGAGCTGTATCATCTTGATACATATTGTCGACAGGAGCTGTATCATCTTGATACATATTGTCGACAGGAGCTGTATCATCTTGATACATATTGTCGACAGGAGCTGTATCATCTTGATACATATTGTCACAGGAGCTGTATTATCTTGATACATATTGTCGACAAGAGCTGTATCATCTTGATACATATTGTCACAGGAGCTGTATCATCTTGATACATATTGTCGACAAGAGCTGTATCATCTTGATACATATTGTCGACAAGAGCTGTATCATCTTGATACATATTGTCACAGGAGCTGTATCATCTTGATACATATTGTCGACAGGAGCTGTATCATCTTGATACATATTGTCGACAAGAGCTGTATTATCTTGATACATATTGTCGACAGGAGCTGTATCATCTTGATACATATTGTCGACAGGAGCTGTATCATCTTGATACATATTGTCGACAGGAGCTGTATCATCTTGATACATATTGTCGACAGGAGCTGTATCATCTTGATACATATTGTCACAGGAGCTGTATTATCTTGATACATATTGTCGACAAGAGCTGTATCATCTTGATACATATTGTCACAGGAGCTGTATCATCTTGATACATATTGTCGACAGGAGCTGTATCATCTTGATACATATTGTCGACAAGAGCTGTATTATCTTGATACATATTGTCGACAGGAGCTGTATCATCTTGATACATATTGTCGACAGGAGCTGTATCATCTTGATACATATTGTCGACAGGAGCTGTATCATCTTGATACATATTGTCGACAGGAGCTGTATCATCTTGATACATATTGTCACAGGAGCTGTATCATCTTGATACATATTGTCGACAAGAGCTGTATCATCTTGATACATATTGTCACAGGAGCTGTATCATCTTGATACATATTGTCGACAGGAGCTGTATCATCTTGATACATATTGTCGACAAGAGCTGTATTATCTTGATACATATTGTCGACAGGAGCTGTATCATCTTGATACATATTGTCGACAGGAGCTGTATCATCTTGATACATATTGTCGACAGGAGCTGTATCATCTTGATACATATTGTCGACAGGAGCTGTATCATCTTGATACATATTGTCACAGGAGCTGTATTATCTTGATACATATTGTCGACAAGAGCTGTATCATCTTGATACATATTGTCACAGGAGCTGTATCATCTTGATACATATTGTCGACAGGAGCTGTATCATCTTGATACATATTGTCGACAAGAGCTGTATTATCTTGATACATATTGTCGACAGGAGCTGTATCATCTTGATACATATTGTCGACAGGAGCTGTATCATCTTGATACATATTGTCGACAGGAGCTGTATCATCTTGATACATATTGTCGACAGGAGCTGTATCATCTTGATACATATTGTCACAGGAGCTGTATTATCTTGATACATATTGTCGACAGGAGCTGTATCATCTTGATACATATTGTCACAGGAGCTGTATTATCTTGATACATATTGTCGACAGGAGCTGTATCATCTTGATACATATTGTCACAGGAGCTGTATCATCTTGATACATATTGTCGACAGGAGCTGTATCATCTTGATACATATTGTCGACAGGAGCTGTATCATCTTGATACATATTGTCACAGGAGCTGTATTATCTTGATACATATTGTCGACAAGAGCTGTATCATCTTGATACATATTGTCACAGGAGCTGTATTATCTTGATACATATTGTCGACAAGAGCTGTATCATCTTGATACATATTGTCGACAAGAGCTGTATCATCTTGATACATATTGTCGACAAGAGCTGTATCATCTTGATACATATTGTCGACAAGAGCTGTATTATCTTGATACATATTGTCGACAGGAGCTGTATCATCTTGATACATATTGTCGACAGGAGCTGTGTAGGAGCCAAATAGAGGGCCATACTTGAATTTATGTTTATTTTATTGTTTTTGAGTGATTCATGCGTGTATGTCAGTGTGCACCCTTTGCAGGTGGTGAAAAGTTCCCACGCAGGCCTATAAGGGGCAGGAGCGCGCTGGGCGCGTGATTGGCAGTCGGGCACCAGCATACCGTCTTTGACCTCACCTGTCTGTAGACCTCACCTGTCTGTAGACCTCAGCTTTATATAAGCTACCATTTATTTTGTTTCCCGAGTATTCTGTTCCTTAATTATTGTAAATAAAACAATCTTCAAGATCGCTGCTGGATCAGCTTGAATTAGTGGAGGGAAAGCGGGAAAAGGAAGAATACGTGACAAGGAAGGCTGTGTAAAAGGTGTGAGTCAGACAAGATGCCCGCGCCCCAAGTGGAACAAACATTTGAAACAAAGGGGTTATAGGAACAATCACTTTCAGTGTTTTATGCCACTACAAGTTGTCAAAGACGCGCTGTACAAGTTGTCAAAGACGCGCTGTGAAATACAGCCGACAGGATTGCGCACCAAACAGGAAGCAAGGCCAACGCGCATGGTGCAGGAGAACAAAGGACTTCTTTCATGAGGTTTGTGATAAACCATCAAACTCATTCGTTAAAAGGACTCCATGGTAATATAAAGTGACTTTTTCTGGACATTATCATGCAAGAATTGTTTGTTTTTGGGACTGCGATCACCGCGTAATGATTTTTAAAATTTGCATTACAAACATTTGGTGACGGGCTTGCGCGCGCGCTCCCGACGGCCCGTGAACGGACATTTAATTCCCAAAAAAGGATAAAGATTATTTTTGGAGCTTTTTATATTCACTTGGAAGTGTAAACGTTTTTTGTTTTACCAAGTGGAGGATTTTTGTTGCTTAAAAGAGGAAAATGTCAACTAATAATTCAGCCGAAGGAGGGGAAATGACGGCGATTGCGCAGGAGACTTCTCGTATGCGCGCCGCCAGAATAGGCAAAATGTCACACATAACAAGGCGAATGAACATTGTGCGCAATTTGATGGTAAATGCAGAGGCTTTAAAGGAAGTGAAAATAAATATGAGCAAGTTTAATGAGTTCCTAATGGAATTTAAATCTCTACATAAATCATATTCTGAAGCTTTAGAGCCAGATGACCAAAGGGATGATGAACAAACATGGTATCAGCCTAAAATTGCTCTAATAGATGCCTTTGAAGCTGACGTGTCCCGATGGATATCAGATCTGGAAAATCGCTCAACGCACACCTGTGCTTCTCCACCTGTGGACATTGCTATATCAAAAGACAGTGATTTAATAACTGGTCATTTGAAGGACAATTTAGAGGAGGCGGACGGCTTATATAAGCATGAACTAACTGGTCACCCAGGCATAGTGTCAATAAGGGAGGCATCAGTCAAGTCCTTCAGTTCAGGACGTTCGTCCAATAATTCCTCTTCATCATTGTGGATTAGAGCGGAGGCGGAAAAAGCTGCTTTGACAGCCAGGGCAGCAAGGTTGCAGGAAAGGCATAATATTGAAGAACAGGAGTTAATGTGCAGGAAAAAAAGAGAGGTTTTGGAGTTAAAAACAGAAATAGAGGCGGCTAATGCTAAAATTAACTACTTGAAGGAAGTAGAAGGTTTAGTGGTGCATGCTGCGGGGCAGACAGCACCGGTTATAGGGGCAGCATTTGATCCATCAAGGTGTGGTTCACCTGTGGGAGGCCCAGTGGTTAGGCACAAGGAAGGAGTTCAGATGCAGTTCTCCACTACTCTGTTCGACGCATCTATACCCCAAGTTCCACATGCCAGCCTCCAACCTCAGCAGGCCCCAATTCAGCATGCCAGCCTCCAACTCCAACCCCAACCTCAGCAGGCACCAGCTCAACAGCAGCAGGTCCCAGTTCTACCTCTGCAGGCCCCAGGTCAGCCTGGCGGTCTCTATACCCAGCAGGCCCCCGTTCACCAAGCTATGCCTGCCAGTTTCCAGTTCCAACCTCAACAAGCCACCCCCAGCTCAACGCAGAACAATCAGCTGATCAAAATTCTGGAAGCCCAAAATGAACTGACTAAGATTCTTGTGAAACAGCAGCTTCTGGCCACCCTCCCACAAGGAAGTGTTCCCTTCTTTGATGGAAACATCTTGGAGTACAAGTCATTCATCCATTCCTTTGAACACATGGTGGAAAGTAAAACGGACAATGACAGGGACAGGTTGCAGTTTCTCATACAGTACACAAAGGGCCATGCTCAAAAACTAATCAAAAGTTGTGAATGTATGTCACCAGACAGGGGCTACCAGAAAGCCAAACGATTATTAAAAGAGAACTTTGGTCATGACTTTAAAATTGCCTGTGCATACCTAGATAAGGTCCAGACCTGGCCTCAAATTAAAGCAGAGGATTCCAAATCCTTGCAGGAGTACGCCATGTTCCTCAGGAGCTGCTGTAATGCCATGGAGGACACGGACTACATGGACGAACTGGACACAGTGGCCAATATGAGAAACATTGCGTTCAAGTTGCCCTTCAAGCTGAAGGAGAACTGGCGCAACAAAGCCTATGAGCAGCAGGAGGAGCACAACCGCAGGGTGAGGGTTTTAGACCTGGTTAGCTTTATAGAAAAGCAAGCTCGTGTGGCTTCCCATCCAGTCTTTGGAGAGCTAAGGGTACAGGAGCAGTCAGCCATAGGAAAGGCTAACGCTAGACCCTCTGTAAAGCCGCAACACTCAATGTCAGCTAGTAGTAGTTTTGCCACGAGTATTGCTATTAGCCCAATGAAATCCAAGCCAGAGTCTGAGTCAGAGCCCATTTGTCCACTTTGTAAAAACAAACACCCATTTGAGTTGTGTAGACTGTTCATTAAAAAGAAGCACAGAGACAAGCTTTGTTTCCTAAAGAGCCAGGGCATGTGCTTTGCCTGTCTTTTAATAGGGCACATAAGTTCTGTTTGTCCAAATCGTCAGACATGTCGACTGTGTAAAAAATCTCACCCAAGTGTCTTACATTATGATAGAAAAGACAAGGTATCGAAAGAGGTAGAAAAGCCCTCTAAAAATGTAAGCAGCTCAGGAGCAGAGCTATGTGGCCATATAGGGGCCGGGGACCAAGAGACTGTTCTGTCCATTGTCCCAGTCAAAGTTAAGGCCGGGAAGGGCAGTCAGGTCCTATCAGTTTATGCTCTCCTTGACCCTGGATCCTCCGCTAGCTTCTGTTCTGAACAGCTTATGTCCCAGTTAAACATAAAAGGAGTAAAGACCCATATCCTACTAAGGACTATGAATCAGAAAAAGTCTGTCCCAACTCACATGGTAGCTGGGCTGGAAGTGTCTGCACTGGACAACAATCATTTCCTACCTCTTCCTGTTGTCTTCACACAGAAAGAAATGCCAGTCTCCACAAGCAGCATCCCCAAACAGGAAGACATAGCACCATGGCCATATTTAGGCAACGTTATACTCCCGAGCATCAGTTCAAAGGTGGAGCTGTTAATAGGCACAAATGCTCCAAAACTGTTAGAACCATGGGAGGTTATAAATAGCCATGGTGGAGGTCCATATGCAGTGAGAACATTATTGGGATGGGTGGTTAATGGGCCATTTAGAGGTGGGAATAGTGAGGCAGTGAGTGCAACTGTTAACACAATATCAGTTGCAAATCTGGAGGAGCTTTCGATTTCCCAGTATAACCTGGAGTTCAGTGAGGTAGTGTCAGAAGAGAGGACTGAGCTATCAGTAGAAGAAAAACAGTTTTTAGAGATAGCCAATGAGGCAGTCCTACAGGACGGACACTACAGCCTGAAATTACCCTTCAGAAAACCCACGGTCAACCTACCCAACAACCGCCCAAGTGCCAAACAGCGCCTCCACAGCCCGAGAAGAAAAAGGAAAAAGGAACTCCTCTCAGGTCAAACTGCCACCTGTCCACACAGCTACAACGTGAACAAGGAACTCAAAACTTTCAGGACCTCACTTGGTGGACAGCACCTCACAGTGGAAGATGTGTCGCAGGCCGAAAAGTCAGTGATCATTCATGTCCAAAGGCAATCATTCCCTGTGGAGATGGCAACACTCAAAACGACATCATCTCGTGTTCGTAAGAGCAGCAACATCAGCAGGTTAGATCCCATGCTAGATGAAGGCGTGTTAAGGGTAGGGGGTAGGTTGCATAGATCTGCAATGCCCGAGGAAGCCAAGCACCCCTATATCCTCCCCAAAGATGCTCACATCTCAACTCTCATCCTGAGACACATTCACGAACACTCTGGACACAGTGGCAGGAACCACATGCTCTCTGAGCTCCGAAAGAAATACTGGGTGGTAAAGGGAAACTCTGCAGCCAGAAATGTGATTTCAAAGTGTGTTGTGTGTCGACGTGTGAGAGGAAAACCAGGAGAGCAAAAAATGGCAAGTTTACCCCAAGAGAGAATACTCCCTGACCTCCCTCCCTTTACTAATGTTGGGTTAGATTACTTTGGCCCAATCACAGTCAAAAGAGGAAGGAACCAAGTCAAGAGGTATGGGGTCCTCTTTACTTGTATGAGCAGTAGAGCGGTGCATTTAGAGGTAGCCTACACACTAGATACTGACTCATGCATCCATGCTATAAGGAGGTTTGTCTGTAGGAGAGGACAAGTTAAGCACATTCGATCAGACAATGGCACTAACCTGGTGGGAGCTCAAGCCGAGCTCAAAAAGGCCCTGCGTTCACTAGATAACAGGAAAATCCAAGGCTCCCTTCTCTCTGAGGGAATTCAGTGGTCATTCAATCCACCCGCAGCCTCCCACTACGGTGGAGTCTGGGAGAGGCTCATTAGGTCCGTAAGACAGGTACTCAACTCTACTCTCCACCAACAAGTCATTGATGATGAGGGCCTGCAAACCATCTTTTGCGAGGCAGAGGCAATCCTCAACAGTCGTCCCCTCTCCACAGTCTCTTCAGATCCACAGGACTTAGAGCCGCTGACCCCAAACCACATTCTCCTTCTAAAAACTCAACCCATCATTCCCCCGGGCACCTTCGAGAAAAATGATCTCTACGTCAGGCGCCGCTGGAAACAGGTCCAGTATATGGCTGACCTTTTCTGGCACAGATGGACAAGGGAGTACTTGGCGCTTCTGCAAGAAAGACAGAAATGGACCCAAGTGAGGAACAACCTGCAGCCAGGAGATGTGGTCCTGGTGGTCGACCCCACAGCCCCAAGGGGCTCCTGGCCATTGGGCAGAGTACTGGAGACTCGGCCAGATGGAGGAGGCCTGGTCCGGTCAGTCAAGCTCCAAACAAAGACTTCAGTCATCGAAAGGCCTATCACCAAGCTGTGCCGCATCCTGGAGGCTGAGGGCTGACTGGTCAGTCATGGAGACCAGACCACAAGAGAGCCAAAGGGACGTAATGTATATACTTTATTTTCTTTCAAGACTTTGCCTTTTGTTTGTTTATTATGGAATAGGCTCCTTTTTTTGCATTAAATTAATGAATGTGATTGAGTCTGTAAAGATCAATCAGGGGCCGGTGTGTAGGAGCCAAATAGAGGGCCATACTTGAATTTATGTTTATTTTATTGTTTTTGAGTGATTCATGCGTGTATGTCAGTGTGCACCCTTTGCAGGTGGTGAAAAGTTCCCACGCAGGCCTATAAGGGGCAGGAGCGCGCTGGGCGCGTGATTGGCAGTCGGGCACCAGCATACCGTCTTTGACCTCACCTGTCTGTAGACCTCACCTGTCTGTAGACCTCAGCTTTATATAAGCTACCATTTATTTTGTTTCCCGAGTATTCTGTTCCTTAATTATTGTAAATAAAACAATCTTCAAGATCGCTGCTGGATCAGCTTGAATTAGTGGAGGGAAAGCGGGAAAAGGAAGAATACGTGACAAGGAAGGCTGTGTAAAAGGTGTGAGTCAGACAAGATGCCCGCGCCCCAAGTGGAACAAACATTTGAAACAAAGGGGTTATAGGAACAATCACTTTCAGTGTTTTATGCCACTACAACTACAGCTGTATCATCTTGATACATATTGTCGACAGGAGCTGTATCATCTTGATACATATTGTCGACAGGAGCTGTATCATCTTGATACATATTGTCACAGGAGCTGTATTATCTTGATACATATTGTCGACAAGAGCTGTATCATCTTGATACATATTGTCACAGGAGCTGTATCATCTTGATACATATTGTCGACAAGAGCTGTATCATCTTGATACATATTGTCGACAAGAGCTGTATCATCTTGATACATATTGTCACAGGAGCTGTATCATCTTGATACATATTGTCGACAGGAGCTGTATCATCTTGATACATATTGTCGACAAGAGCTGTATTATCTTGATACATATTGTCGACAGGAGCTGTATCATCTTGATACATATTGTCGACAGGAGCTGTATCATCTTGATACATATTGTCGACAGGAGCTGTATCATCTTGATACATATTGTCGACAGGAGCTGTATCATCTTGATACATATTGTCACAGGAGCTGTATTATCTTGATACATAATGTCGACAAGAGCTGTATCATCTTGATACATATTGTCACAGGAGCTGTATCATCTTGATACATATTGTCGACAGGAGCTGTATCATCTTGATACATATTGTCGACAAGAGCTGTATTATCTTGATACATATTGTCGACAGGAGCTGTATCATCTTGATACATATTGTCGACAGGAGCTGTATCATCTTGATACATATTGTCGACAGGAGCTGTATCATCTTGATACATATTGTCGACAGGAGCTGTATCATCTTGATACATATTGTCACAGGAGCTGTATCATCTTGATACATATTGTCGACAAGAGCTGTATCATCTTGATACATATTGTCACAGGAGCTGTATCATCTTGATACATATTGTCGACAGGAGCTGTATCATCTTGATACATATTGTCGACAAGAGCTGTATTATCTTGATACATATTGTCGACAGGAGCTGTATCATCTTGATACATATTGTCGACAGGAGCTGTATCATCTTGATACATATTGTCGACAGGAGCTGTATCATCTTGATACATATTGTCGACAGGAGCTGTATCATCTTGATACATATTGTCACAGGAGCTGTATTATCTTGATACATATTGTCGACAAGAGCTGTATCATCTTGATACATATTGTCACAGGAGCTGTATCATCTTGATACATATTGTCGACAGGAGCTGTATCATCTTGATACATATTGTCGACAAGAGCTGTATTATCTTGATACATATTGTCGACAGGAGCTGTATCATCTTGATACATATTGTCGACAGGAGCTGTATCATCTTGATACATATTGTCGACAGGAGCTGTATCATCTTGATACATATTGTCGACAGGAGCTGTATCATCTTGATACATATTGTCACAGGAGCTGTATTATCTTGATACATATTGTCGACAAGAGCTGTATCATCTTGATACATATTGTCACAGGAGCTGTATTATCTTGATACATATTGTCGACAAGAGCTGTATCATCTTGATACATATTGTCGACAAGAGCTGTATCATCTTGATACATATTGTCGACAAGAGCTGTATCATCTTGATACATATTGTCGACAAGAGCTGTATCATCTTGATACATATTGTCGACAAGAGCTGTATCATCTTGATACATATTGTCGACAGGAGCTGTATCATCTTGATACATATTGTCGACAGGAGCTGTATCATCTTGATACATATTGTCGACAGGAGCTGTATCATCTTGATACATATTGTCGACAGGAGCTGTATCATCTTGATACATATTGTCACAGGAGCTGTATTATCTTGATACATATTGTCGACAAGAGCTGTATCATCTTGATACATATTGTCACAGGAGCTGTATCATCTTGATACATATTGTCGACAAGAGCTGTATCATCTTGATACATATTTTCGACAAGAGCTGTATCATCTTGATACATATTGTCACAGGAGCTGTATCATCTTGATACATATTGTCGACAGGAGCTGTATCATCTTGATACATATTGTCGACAGGAGCTGTATCATCTTGATACATATTGTCGACAGGAGCTGTATCATCTTGATACATATTGTCGACAGGAGCTGTATCATCTTGATACATATTGTCACAGGAGCTGTATTATCTTGATACATATTGTCGACAAGAGCTGTATCATCTTGATACATATTGTCACAGGAGCTGTATTATCTTGATACATATTGTCGACAAGAGCTGTATCATCTTGATACATATTGTCGACAAGAGCTGTATCATCTTGATACATATTGTCACAGGAGCTGTATCATCTTGATACATATTGTCGACAGGAGCTGTATCATCTTGATACATATTGTCGACAAGAGCTGTATTATCTTGATACATATTGTCGACAGGAGCTGTATCATCTTGATACATATTGTCGACAAGAACTGTATCATCTTGATACATATTGTCGACAAGAGCTGTATCATCTTGATACATATTGTCGACAAGAACTGTATCATCTTGATACATATTGTCGACAAGAACTGTATCATCTTGATACATATTGTCGACAAGAGCTGTATCATCTTGATACATATTGTCGACAAGAACTGTATCATCTTGATACATATTGTCGACAAGAGCTGTATCATCTTGATACATATTGTCGACAAGAACTGTATCATCTTGATACATATTGTCAACAAGAGCTGTATCATCTTGATACATATTATCGACAAGAACTGTATCATCTTGATACATATTGACCATGACCCGCCCTGCTATACTTCTGATTGGCCCTCAGCTATTTTCACCTGCCCAATCAGAAAGGAGGGGTCGTCTAAGCATGCCCGCCCCCAAAGTGCCAAAACGAAGACGGAGCGCGTGCACATAAGCACCACGCGCACATAGGCACCGCGCGCACACTAAAATGCACCGCGCGCGCGCACAAAGACTTAACACGCGCAAAAGGGCGTCGCGCGCACGCACGAAGAGGAGAATCAGCGCGCGATAACAGTTTTTATGCGCTTGGATTTTTGGCACTAATGTGACGTCATAACCAGGACCCATGCGTCGTCATAGCACTCCGACATTGTTATTCCAAATAATGTCGCGGGTGTGGAAGCTTTGAAAAAAGTCTGAGAAGGTAAGGTAATGTTCGCTTTTCAAAAAATAACATGTATTTAGACGCAAAATGTCTGCGTTTGTGTGTATATATATATATATATATATATATATATATATATATATATATACACACATATATATATATATATATATATGTATGTAAGTGTATATATATATATATATATATGTATGTATGTATATATATGTATATGTATGTAAGTATATATATATATATATATATATATATATATATATATATATATATATATATATACATATACATATATATATATATACATACATATATATGTATGTAAGTATATATATATATATATATATATATATATATATATATATATATATATATATATATATATATATGTAATCTATGTAACCGATGGTCTTTTCCTCTCCGTTGTGTGTGATTTATGGAAGAGGACCAACACATGGGTTTCTCCACTGCACTTTACTGATAATACACAGAATACAATTGTCATCAAAATCTTTGTGCCATCGTCGAGCAGCTACACAAATATAATAATGAACAAGGAATGAATTAAAGTTCTTAACAAGACAAAATATTTTCTGTTGTCGCATGGACGTCTACCTCTGTCGTTATCGTGGACAGAAAGGGAAGTTGGATGGCGTGTCCAACGCATTTAAAAAGACAGGTGTCACAGTTATTATGGCAGTAGGAGGGACAACGAGACAATGGTTCCACATTGACAAAACATCAAACAATATTCAGGTATTTACATGTAATTTACATGTTTTGTGTAATTATAACAATAATAAAACTTTAAAAAACATTAGAAAATACATTATTCACAAGACGTAATTGACCCTGTTACATATGTATGTATATATATATATATATCTATATATGTGTGTGTGTCTGTGTGTATGTATATGTATGTATACAAACCCCGTTTCCATATGAGTTGGGAAATTGTGTTAGATGTAAATATAAACAGAATACAATGATTTGCAAATCCTTTTCAAGCCATATTCAGTTGAATATGCTACAAAGACAACATATTTCATGTTCAAACTCATAAACTTCTTTTTTTTTTTCCAAATAATCATTAACTTTAGAATTTGATGCCAGCAACACGTGACAAAGAAGTTGGGAGAGGCTGCAATAAATACTGATAAAGTTGAGGAATGCTCATCAAACACTTATTTGGAACATCCCACAGGTGTGCAGGCTAATTGGGAACAGGTGGGTGCCATGATTGGATATAAAAGCAGCTTCCATGAAATGCTCACAAACAAGGATGGGGTGAGGGTCACCAATTTGTCAGCAAATTGTCGAACAGTTTTAGAACAACATTTCTCAACGAGCTATTGCAAGGAATTTAGGGATTTTACCATCTACGCTCTGTAAAATCATCAAAAGGTTCAGAGAATCTGGAGAAATCACTGCACGTAAACGATGATATTACGGACCTTTGACCCCTCAGGCGGTACTGCATCAAAACCCGACATCGGTGTGTAAAGGATATCACCACATGAGCTCAGGAACACTTCATAAAACCACTGTCAGTAACTACAGTTGGTTGTTACATCTGTAAGTGCAAGTTAAAACTCTACTATGCAAAGCCAACCCCATTTATCAACAATATCCTGAAACGCCGCCGGCTTGGCTGGGCCCAAGCTCATCTAAGATGGACTGATCCAAAGTGGAAAAGTGTTCTGTGGTCTGACGAGTCCACAATTCAAATTATATTTGGAAACAGAGGACGTGGTGTCCTCCAGAACAAAGAGGAAAATAACCATCCGGATTGTTATAGGCGCAAAGTTGAAAAGCCAGCATCTGTGATGGTTTGGGTAACTTACACATCTGTGAAGGCACCATATTTGCTTAATGGTCCATACAGGTTTTGGAGCAACATATGTTGTCATCCAAGCAACGTTATCATGGACGCCCCTGCTTATTTCAGCAAAACAAGTGTTACAACAGCTTGGCTTCGTAAAAAAAGAGTGCGGGTACTTTCCTGGCCCGCCTGCAGTCCAGACCTGTCTTCCATGGAAAATGTGTGGCGCATTATGAAGCGTAAAATATGACAGCTGAGACCCCGGACTGTTGAAGGACTGAAGCTCTACATAAAACAAGAATGGGAAAGAATTCCACTTTCAAAGTTTCAACAATTAGTTTCCTCAATTCCCAAACGTTTATTGAGTGTTGTTAAAAGAAAAGGTGATGTAACACAGTGGTGAACATGCCCTTTCCCAACTACTTTGGCATGTCTTGCAGCCATGAAATTCTAAGTTAATTATTATTTGCAAAAAAACAATAAAGTTTATGAGTTTGAACATCAAATATGTTGTCTTTGTAGCATATTCAACTGAATATGGCTTGAAAATTATTTGCAAATCATTGTATTCTGTTTATATTTACATCTAACACAATTTCCCAACTCATATGGAAACAGGGTTTGTATTTTAAATTTATATGTTCAAATATATTTGCTCACCTAAAAATGTTGTGTTGCATTACAATTAATGCTATATTCTAAGTCGTGTATCACATCCAGATGTAAATATCTGGAAATAAAAGCTGAAATGTTGATCTCTTGTCTCATATTCATCTTTTGATGTCAAACCCAAATGTTTTCAGTCTACAATAAAAATAAAGGAATTGGCCTAAATGTTCCAATACTTTTGGAGGGCACTGTATATACATACAGTATATATATATATATATATATATATATATATATATATATATATATATATATATATATATATATATATGAATTAACTTGTCTCTCTTTTGTAGTACTACTGTACTTTGGTAGTCCTCCAGTCCACGTTGTTACACGGTTTACTTTCACGTCACTGTACAAAAAGAAATACTGTAAAGAATGTTAGTCTTCTATTTGAATTTGGTTGTTCTAAAAGTTCAACCAAAGTCGTCCAGTCAGCACTTTTGTCTCCAAAATAAAATAAGTTTCTGACAGTTTTTAATTAAAAAAATGTTTAAAAAGAAGTCTTCTTTTTATTCTTACACCAACAAAAATAACTTTTTTTCTTTGCTTTGGTTGACGTGTAACAAACAAGGTGGATTTTGTTTTTTTGTTCCTTTTTCTTTGTATTTTCATTGCAGGACAAGAACTCCCAAGATGAAGATTGAAGGAACAACACATTTGAATAGTAATACTAGAAATAATAGTAACACTACGCTAATGGGGAAAGTCATAGCGTGGCTCAGGTGGTAGAGCAACTCGAAAGGTTCCAGGTCCGATCCCCGCTTCTGCCATCCGAGTCAGTGCCGATGTGTCCTTGCGCAAGGCACCTGCTTTCCCTTCACTTATTAACAGTAATCATAGTAGTCAGTACTTGAAGGTAGAAAATGACTACTGTGTACAATAAAAACAAAGGAATACTTATATATGCATGTTGAGAATAATACATGAATGAATGCTTCATTTCAAAGAATAAATAACAGAATGTGTGACCATTAAATATCTGAATGTAAATAAATGTTGATATTATGAAATGAAAAGAGAATGTTATTACTAAATGTATGTTTAATTTACATGTTGTACGTTAGGGTTAGGTAACAAATAGGTGAATGTACTGCAATTTAATAATGAGTGTTATTTTCATCAAGGTACTTGTGTTGTACTTTGATGTACTCCTACTTCCAAGTGACTTTGTCAAGTACTAGTAAAGGAAGAGATGATGCAGTACTTGAAGTCTTTACTTTTGTCCTGAGATGAAGATCAACTTCATGAAGACACCTTATCAATGTCAACATTACCAAAGTGGGCGTGGCCACAAAGAAATAAGGAAGGGGGCGGAGCCTCTTTCATTTTCTGATGTTAAGTTGGCCCTGTGATGAGATGGCCACTTGTCCAGGGTGTATCCCGCCTTCCGCCCGATTGTAGCTGAGATAGGCACCAGCGCCCCCCGCGACCCCAAAGGGAATAAGCGGTAGGAAATGGATGGATGAATGAAGTTCCTGGTCAAAGCTGTTATACATTATATGCCTTGAGCTCTTACTTTGAAGGCCCTAAGAGCGGAAGTGGTGACACGATGAGTGGAGCGGAGATGTTTATATATGTCGCCTATACTGTATAAAAGTACAAAATAACAAACACCGAGGGAGGCTCCAGTTTTACACGAGGACCACTTTATTTACTTTCTTTCAAAAACCTCCGCTCCACTCAACCTCTCACCACTTCCGCTCTCAGCGACTTCAAAATAAGAGCTCGGGGCAAATACTGTATAACAGCTTATAACAGGAACTTAACATCACAAAGGGGCAAGCCCATAAAATAGGTTGCATTATTTTGTGGTTTTATACAGTATAGGCGACATATATAAACCATCGGTTACATTTTTTTGTTGTTGTTTTGTGTGTTGTGAGGCTCTGTATTTTGGGGGGGACAGGTTAATATGTTTTTGTTTTAACTGCCTGTGTTGTTTTTGCACTTATCCTGTTATTTGTGTTGAAACGAGGACGTTTCTTTCTGTAGGAGGGGAGGTATGTAACCTATTTTTATGGCCTTGCCTCTTTGTGATGTTAAGTTCCTGTTAGAAGCTCTTCTACAGTATATGCCTTGGAGTCTTATTTTGAAGGCCCGAGGAGCGGAAGTGGTGACAGGTTGAGTGGAGCGGAGGTTTTTGAAAGAAAGTAAATAAAGTGGTCCTAAATAAAGTGTAAAACTGCAGCCTCCCTCTTTGTTATTTTGTACTTTTATACAGTATAGGCGACATATATAAACTCTCGCTTTCAATAACAAAAACGGAGGCTCTAGTTTTACACGAGGACCACTTTATTTCAAAACGTTTTTCTTTTTTTAAATGTTTCAACAATTTCCATAATAACAAACAGATGAGAAACAATAATCAAAATAGTTCAAAAACACTATAAAACATTACAAAACATAAACACAGTACAAAACAGTGTCAGGGGGTTGTAAATTCAAAGTAAAAAAATATATATATAATAAAGCAGGTGCAAAGTGGCTCATTCAGATTCATTAAATAACTTAAATTTGGAACACAGCATCATCGTTTTCAACTTTATTTCAAACCTTTTTTTCTTTTAAATTTTTATTTATATATTTCAACAATTACAAACAGTAAGTCCAACAACAATATAAAACATTACAAAACATTATGAAAACAGTACAAGACAGCATCAGGGGGTTGAAAATTCAAAATAACAAAAATAGAATACAAAAAAAAAATAAATAAATAAAAAAAAAAAAAAAATATATATATATATTTATATGTGTATATATATATATATATATATATATATATATATATATATATATATATATATGTATATATATATATATATATATATATATATATAAATAAACGAGGTGCAGAGCCATAGGCTCAATTAGATTCATTAAATAACTTAAATTTGGAACACAGCACCATCGTTTTCAACTTTATTTCAAACCTTTCTCTGCCTGCGTCACACAAGTGACGTCACTGTTGAGAGCCATATAGCACACCGTGATTGGTGGATTCCTTCAGCTCCGCCCACAACGCTGTCAAGCACCATTCATATCAAACTCTCACTAACATTCAACTTTCATATTAGCGTGGGAGCCGCAAAATAAGATCTGGCGTGTCTGAGACCCTGGTCTAATATATATATAGATGTGTCAGAAGTGCTACTGACACTTTGATCATGTTTGCTTTTCCTGTCTTTGAAATCACTTCCTGTCCTGCTGCTCTTATTTTCTCACTGTTTCCTGTTTGCTCTCTGTCTTTTGTGGCACCTTTACTCTCTGCTCCGTGTCTGCACACCTGTTCCTCGTTTAATTAGTTGTATTTATTTCCACCTGAGTCCCTCCTTCACTGCTTCATCATTATTCTTTTTTTGACGGATGTGGATCGGACGGGTTTTATTCGCAGTGAGTAATACTTTGCTCTTTTACACTGGCGTTCTATTGTTTGTCTTGATGCTTCTACCGTGTGCTTTATTGCTACTTGAAAATTGTTTGATTCGCACTGCACGTGCACATGTGTTAGGAACACAACATGTAGAAACACACATTTAGTGACAAACATGCACATGTTAGGAACACAACATGTAGAAACAAAACACATTTAGTGACAAACATGCACATGTGTTAGGAACACAACATGTAGAAACACACATTTAGTGACAAACATGCACATGTTAGGAACACAACATGTAGAAACAAAACACATTTAGTGACAAACATGCACATGTGTTAGGAACACAACATGTAGAAACACACATTTAGTGACAAACATGCACATGTGTTAGGAACACATGTAGAAACAAAACACATTTATTAGTCAGGGACAAACATGCACATGTGTTAGGAACACAACATGTAGAAATGCACATGTGTTAGGAACACAACATGTAGAAACACACATTTAGTGGCAAACATGCACATGTGTTAGGAACACAACATGTAGAAACAAGACACATTTAGTTGCTGACAAGCTGTCAGTCACCATGGCTCTCAACTGCTGGCTAAGAGAGTCAAGGTGTGGCTGAGTGTTTGCTACAGGTGAACACACCTGCCCTCACTGATTTGGTCCAACTATGGTTGTCAAAAGCTGGGTGTTTAGGACATTTCAAAGTTGGATCCCCAAGCTCAAAAGTCCGCTGTGAATACTTTTACACTTGTGAAGCTTTGTTTAAGGTGTATTTACATAAAGTTGTCAGCTCTCCATGCATCACCAAACATCTGCAGAGATGTTGGTGCTGGCTTTCTTCTTGTTGTTGTTGTTGTTGTTGTTCACCTTTGACATTTTGGTGTTTAAATAAATGTTAAAGTGTTAAACTGCATGTTTTGCCGTCCTTGGTTTGAAAGTCCAGTTTACAATGCTTACATGACCTTCACCCAAGGCGGGGTGTGATAGTTGCTGCTTTTTGGTGTGTGTGTGCGCTTTATAGATTTTAATATTTATTAGTAGGGGTGTGGGGAAAAAATCAATTTGAATTAGAATCACGATTCTCATATTGTGCGATTCAGAATCAATTCTCATTTTAAGAAAAATCGACAAAAAAAATAAAAAAAATATATTTTTTTAATTAATCAACCCAACAAACCACTGCACAGCAACACCATAACAATGCAATCTAATTCCAAAGCTGAGCCAGCAACACTCAGAACTGCAATAAACAGAACAATTGAGGAGACACAAACACCACACAGAACAAACCAAAAGTAGTGAAACAAAAATGATTAACAGTATCAATATTCGTTATGATTTCAGCATAGTGATTAAAAATCCCTCATTGACATTATCATTAGACATTTATAAAAATAATAAAAAAGAACAATAGTGTCACAGTGGCTTACACTTGCATGGCATCTCATAAGCTGGACAACACACTGTGTCCAATGTTTTCACAAAGATAAAATAAGTCATATTTTTGGTACGTTTAACAGTTCAAACAAATTTACATTATTGCAATCAGTTGATAAAACATTGTCCTTTACAATTATAAAAGCTTTTAAAAAAACATCTACTACTCTGCTAGCATGTCAGCAAACTGGGGTAGATCCTGCTGAAATCTATGTATTGAATGAATACACAATCCTTTTCAATTGGGAAAATATTGTTGTGAATTGAGAATCGCGTTGAATAGAAAAAATCGAATTATAATCAAATTGCGACCCCAAGAATCGATATCTAATCGTGGGACACCCAAAGATTCGCAGCCCTATTTATTAGTATATGTCCTATACAAAGTCAATATTTTTTTGGTTTATTTTGTGGACTGCGTGGTTGGTAGAGTGACTGTGCCAGCAACCAGTGGATTCCTCCAATCCACTTTATTTACCGTATATAGCACGTTTAAACAAAATGTTTCCAAAGTGCGGCACAACAATATTACAAACAACATTCGAATACTATCTTAAGCTCTACCAATGACTAAATAAAAATAAAAATTAATAATAATAAATATATACATAGAATAGAATGTACTTTATTGATCCTTGGGGGAAATTCAACACCACAGTTCGCTCACAATGATATATATATATATATATTATATATATATATATATATATATATATATATATATATATATATATATATATATATATAATATTATCATCATAGTTTGTGAGCGAACTGTGGTGTTGAATATCCCCCAAGGATCAATAAAGTACATTCTATTCTATGTATGTATTTTCCCACTAAAGGAATAAATGTTTTGCTATGTCCTCATTTTCAATACAATGCAACTGTAAAAAATGTTCATAACATTGGAGGCTAGCAATTTGTGTTTTGTGGTAGTGTGCTTACAATTATGCTTCATAAAACTTTCTGAATTGTAAACTTAAAGGATTATATTTTTTGACCACACAACTCACGTAGTGTTAAAAGCCAAAGAATAAAAATGGGTCTTAAGACGAGACTTTAAACACTCCACATCGGGAGCAGTTTGAGTATGGAGGGGCACAGTGTTCCACAGCTTAGGGCCGACCACAGAGAAGGTCCTGTCTCTCCTAGTTTTAATTCCTGGTTCAATTCCCACCTTCTATTGACCTCGTCTTGTACGTTGTGTCCTTGAGCAAGACGTTTCACTCTTGTTCCTGACGGTCGTCGACAAGGCTAATGTTGGTTTGGCGTTGGTAGTCTGAGGCCAATGTTCAAGTACAGATAATTGTCACACACTAGGTGTGGCAAAATTATCTGCATTTGACTCATCACCCTGGATCACTTCCTGGGAGGTGAGGGGAGCAGTGAGCAGCAGTGGTGGCTGAGCTCGGGAATAAATTTCGGTGATTAAACCCCCAATTACAAGCCTTGATTCTGAGTGCCAAGCAGGGAGGTAATGGCTCCCATTTTTATAGTCTTTGGTATGACTCAGGCGGGGTTTGAACTCAAAACCTACCCATCTCAGGGCGGACTAATTGGTTTGGCGTTGGTCGTGTGCGACGCCAATGTTTATGTATGTAGTGTTTTATGCTCTTTTACAGGCCTGACATGTATGTATTGTTTATGCTCGTATACAGGCCCGGCATGTATGTATTATTCATGGTCATTTACAGGCCCGACATGTATGTATTGTTTATGGTCATTTACATGCCCGACATGTATGTATTGTTTATGGTCATTTATAGGCCCCGGCATGAATGAATGTGTGTATTGTTTATGCACATTTACATGCTTGACATGTATTGTTGATGCTCATTGACAGGCTTGACATGTTTGTATGTCATGTCAAGCATGTCAATAAGCATTAACAACACATACATGCATGTGGAGCTTGTCAATGAGCATTAACGATACATACATGCATACGTGTGGAGCATGTCAATGAGCATTTATAATACATACGTGTAGAGCATGTCAATGAGCATTTATAATACATACGTGTGGAGCTTGTCAATGAGCATTTATAATACATGTGTGGAGCCTGTCAATGAGCATTTCTAATACATGTGTGGAGCCTGTCAATGAGCATTTATAATACATACGTGTGGAGCATGTCAATGAGCATTTATAATACATACGTGTGGAGCATGTCAATGAGCATTTATAATACATACGTGTGGAGCTTGTCAATGAGCATTAACAATACATAGGCTCCATATGTATATGTTTTGGAGTGTTTATTTTTGTCCTGAGATAAAGATAAATTTCATGAAGGCATCTTGTGAATGTCAACATAGATAGATAGTACTTTATTGATTCCTTCAGGAAAATTAAAATTCCATCAGCAGTGTACAGAGTTGAGATCAATTTAAATAAAAGTAAATAATGGGGGTTTAAATGGAAACACAATAGAGAAATATTACAATAAGAATAAAAAATAAAAAGCAACAATGGGGGGGGGGAAAATATATATATATATATAACAGTAAAATAAGAATATAACAAGACAAAGTAGGCAGTAGTGACCATGTTATGAAAACGTAATGCACATGACCAAAGTAGGGTTAGGGTTAGAGAAAGAAAGAAAGAAGGGTGGGCGTAGCATTTTCATTTTGTGATGTTAAGTTGGTCCTGTGATGAGGTGGTGACTTGTCCAGGGTGTACACCGCCTTCCGGCCTGATTGTAGCTGAGATAGGTATCCGTGACCCCAAAGGAAATAAGTGGTAGGAAATGGATGGATGAATGAAGGTGGGGCTGAGTGTTTGTTACAGGTGAACACACCTGCTCTCACTGATTTGGCCCAATTATGGTTGTCAAAAGCTGGGTGTTGGGACATTTCAAAGTTGTGATCTCCAAGCTGAAAAGTACGCTGTGAATATTTTTGCACTTGTGATGCTTTATGTAAGATGTATTTACAAAAGGTTCTTAGCTCTCCATGCATCACCAAACATCTGCAGAGATGTTGGTGCTGGCTTTCTTGTTGTTGTTCACCTTTTGACATTTTGGGGTTTAAATAAATGTTGTGCCATCCTTGGTTTGAAAGTCTGGTTTACAATAGTTACATTACCTTCACCCGAGGCGGGGGGGTGATAGTTGCTGCTTGTGTGTGTGGCCGGCCGGCCAATGTTGCATGTATTGTGTATCTGGGGAAATAAGAGGTTGACATCACTAACATAGCCCTGTGCTGGTTTACGTCCTCAACAACGGAACCTTCTCTGTGAACAGAGCCAAACATTCCTCCCGCTGTGCTAACTTCACCTGTGGGTTCCCTAGAGCTCAATACTGGGTTCCATCCTGTTCTCCATCTACATGCTCTTCCTCAGCCAAGTCATTCGTCGCCATAAAATTTCCTTTCATTTCTACACTGATGATACTAAATCTATCTTCCACTCAAGACAGACGATCCAGCTGGACTGGACCATTTGAAGGACTGCTTGCAGGACATAAAAGAGTGGATGTCAAAACTTCCTGCAGCTCAATGACAGAGTGAAATTCTTCTGTTCGGGAACTCCAACCCCCCAACTGTGCACAATAGCCAAGATCAAGTCCGTCCTCTCCCCCAGTGACTTCCGGAGGGTCGTGTTAATGCTCATCTTCTGCAGACTGGACTAATGGAATGCCCTCTATGCTGGGGTCACTGACAAGACCATATATAGCATGCAGTTGGTACAAAATGCTGGTGACAGGCACAAAAATGAGGGAACACATTTCTCCCATCCTCTCCTCCCTTCACTGGCTCCTGGTGAAGCAGAGTGAAATTTAAGATCCTTACGTATGTCTTCAAAGCGCTCCGTGGTCTTGCCCCAGCTTACATCAAACATCTCCTGGACCAACCTATCAGCTCCAGGCTTGCTTGTTGCCTCAGATCTGACAACCAGATGACCTTGAAGGTCCCACAGTCAAACCAAGTGACAAAGAGAGACCGTGCATTTTCAATGATGGTACCTGGCCTATGGAATAAGCTCCCCCTGAAAGTCAAGTCCGCCACCACTCTGGACACTTTTAGAGCACAGCTTAAAACTCACCTCTTTGCCGCAAATGACTTGATTTGTGTTCGTGTGTCTTAAATGTTTGTTCTAAATTCCTTTCTGTCCTTGTTTTTTTTTTTTGTTTCTCTACTCAGGATGCACCCCAGGCTGATGTAATGGTTCCTTGTGTGGGTGCAATAATTGAAAATAACTAATTTTTTTTTTTTTCTTCAAGGTCAATTTTGTGGAGTCTGGTCTACAATACAAGGTCCATGTATATATATATATATAATATATATATTTTTTTTTTTTTTTAATCTTCAAGGTCAATTTTGGGGGTCTAGTCATCTACAATACAACGTCAAAATGTATTTAATTTGTCATGGTTTTTGTTATCTACAAGGTCAATTTTAAGGAGTCTGTTCATCTACAGTGCAAGGTAAATTTGTATTTTATTTGTCAAGGTTTTTAACTACAAGGTCAGTATGTATTTAACTTGTGTCACTGTTTTTGTTTCCTCATGGTTTGATATCTACAATACAAGGTCGATATGTATTTTGTGTCCTCATGGTTTTTAACTATAAGGTCAATTTTGGGGGGGAAGGGGAGTCTGACGAATAAAATACATATTTACCTTGTATTGTAGATGACCAGGCTCCCCTTCCCCCCCAAAATTGACCTTGTAGTTAACAAAAACCATGAGAACACCCTGGACAAGTCACCACCTCATCCAAGGACCAACTTAACATCACAAAATGAAAATGCTACGCCCACCCTTCTGTCTTTCTCTAACCCTACTTTGGTCATGTGCAATACGTTTTCAGAACATGGTCACTACTGCCTACTTTGTCTTGTTATATTCTTATTTTACTGTTATATATATATATATATTTTTTTTTTCCCATTGTTGCTTTTTATTTTTTATTCTTATTGTAATTCTCTATTGTGTTTCCATTTAAACCCCCATTATTTACTTTTATTTAAATTGATCTCAACTCTGTACACTGCTGCTG
The DNA here is from genome assembly GCF_033978795.1 of Nerophis ophidion. NCBI lineage: Eukaryota > Metazoa > Chordata > Actinopteri > Syngnathiformes > Syngnathidae > Nerophis > Nerophis ophidion. The sequence continues at coordinate 153,667 of NW_026906955.1, forward strand.
GAATTTTAATTTTCCTGAAGGAAACAATAAGGTACTATCTATCTATGTTGACATTCACGAGATGCCTTCATGAAATTTATCTTTATCTCAGGACAAAAATAAACACTCCAAAACATATACATATGGAGCCTATGTATTGTTAATGCTCATTGACATGCTCCACACGTATGTATTATAAATGCTCATTGACATGCTCCACACGTATGTATTATAAATGCTCATTGACATGCTCCACACGTATGTATTATAAATGCTCATTGACATGCTCCACACGTATGTATTATAAATGCTCATTGACATGTTCCACACGTATGTATTGTTAATGCTCATTGACATGCTCCACACGTATGAATGTATGTATCGTTAATGCTCATTGACAAGCTCCACATGCATGTATGTGTTGTTAATGCTTATTGACATGCTTGACATGACATACAAACATGTCAAGCCTGTCAATGAGCATCAACAATACATGTCAAGCATGTAAATGAGCATAAACAATACACACATTCATTCATGCCGGGGCCTATAAATGACCATAAACAATACATACATGTCGGGCATGTAAATGACCATAAACAATACATACATGTCGGGCCTGTAAATGACCATGAATAATACATACAGGCCGGGCCTGTATACGAGCATAAACAATACATACATGTCGGGCCTGTAAAAGAGCATAAAACACTACATTGGCGTCGCACACGACCAACGCCAAGCCAATTAGTCCGCCCTGAGATGGGTAGGTTTTGAGTTCAAACCCCGCCTGAGTCATACCAAAGACTATAAAAATGGGAGCCATTACCTCCCTGCTTGGCACTCAGAATCAAGGCTTGTAATTGGGGGTTTAATCACCGAAATGTATTCCCGAGCTCAGCCACCGCTGCTGCTGCTCACTGCTCCCCTCACCTCCCAGGAAGTGATCCAGGGAGATGAGTCAAATGCAGATAATTTTGCCACACCTAGTGTGTGACAATTATTGGTACTTGAACATTGGCCTCAGACTACCAACGCCAAACCAACATTAGCCTTGTCGACGACCGTCAGGAACAAGAGTGAAACGTCTTGCTCAAGGACACAACGTACAGGACGAGGTCACTAGAAGGTGGGAATTGAACCAGGAATTAAAAGTAGGGGAGACAGGACCTTCTCTGTGGTCGGCCCTAAGCTGTGGAACACTGTGCCCCTCCATACTCAAACTGCTCCCGATGTGGAGTGTTTTAAGTCTCGTCTTAAGACCCATTTTTATTCTTTGGCTTTTAACACTACGTGAGTTGTGTGGTCAAAAAATATAATCCTTTAAGTTTACAATTCAGAAAGTTTTATGAAGCATAATTGTAAGCACACTACCACAAAACACAAATTGCTATGAGGACATAGCAAAACATTTATTCCTTTAGTGGGAAAATATATACATAGAATAGAATGTACTTTATTGATCCTTGGGGGATATTCAACACCACAGTTTGCTCACAAACTATGATAATATATATATATATATATATATATATATATATATATATATATATAAATAATTGTGAGCGAACTGTGGTGTTGAATTTCCCCCAAGGATCAATAAAGTACATTCTATTCTATGTATATATTATTAATTTTTATTTTTATTCAGTCATTGGTGGAGCTTAAGATAGTATTCGAATGTTGTTTGTAATATTGTTGTGCCGCACTTTGGAAACATTTTGTTTAAATGTGCTATATATGGTAAATAAAGTGGATTGGAGGAATCCACAGGTTGCTGGCACGGTCACTCTACCAACCACGCAGTCCCCAAAATAAACCAAAAGGACATTGACTTTGTATAGGACATATACTAATAAATAGGGCTGCGAATCTTTGGGTGTCCCACGATTCAATCTCGATTCTTAGGGTCGCAATTCAATTATTTCTATTCAACGCGATTCTCAATTCACAACAATATTTTTCCAATTCAAAAGGATTGTGTATTCATTCAATACATAGATTTCAGCAGGATCTACCCCAGTCTGCTGACATGCTAGCAGAGCAGTAGATTTAAAAAAAAAAAAAAAAAGCTTTTATAATTGTAAAGGACAATTTTTTATCAACTGATTGCAATAATGTAAATTTGTTTGAACTGTTTAACGTACCAAAAATATGACTTATTTTATCTTTGTGAAAACATTGGACACAGTGTGTTGTCCAGCTTATGAGATGCCATGCAAGTGTAAGCCACTGTGACACTATTGTTCTTTTTTATTATTTTTATAAATGTCTAATGATAATGTCAATGAGGGATTTTTAATCACTATGCTGAAATCATAATATTGATACTGTTAATCATTTTTGTTTCACTACTTTTGTTTTGTTCTGTGTGGTGTTTGTGTCTCCTCTCAATTGTTCTGTTTATTGCAGTTCTGAGTGTTGCTGGCTCAGCTTTGGAATTAGATTGCATTGTTATGGTGTTGCTGTGCAGTGGTTTGTTGGGTTGATTAATTTAAAAAATATATTTTTCTTTTTTTAGTCGATTTTTCTAAAAATGAGAATTGATTCTAAATCACACAATATGAGAATCGTGATTCTAATTCGAATTGATTTTTTCCCCACACCCCTAATAATAAATATTAAAATCTATAAAGCGCACACACACACCAAAAAGCAGCAACTATCACACCCCGCCTTGGGTGAAGGTCATGTAAGCATTGTAAACTGGACTTTCAAACCAAGGACGGCAAAACATGCAGTTTAACACTTTAACATTTATTTAAACACCAAAATGTCAAAGGTGAACAACAACAAGAAGAAAGCCAGCACCAACATCTCTGCAGATGTTTGGTGATGCATGGAGAGCTGACAACTTTATGTAAATACACCTTAAACAAAGCATCACAAGTGTAAAAGTATTCAGTGTACTTTTGAGCTTGGGGATCACAACTTTGAAATGTCCTTCTAAACACCCAGCTTTTGACAACCATAGTTGGGCCAAATCAGTGAGGGCAGGTGTGTTCACCTGTAGCAAACACTAATCAGTGAGGGCAGGTGTGTTTACCTGTAGCAAACACTAATCAGTGAGGGTAGGTGTGTTCACCTGTAGCAAACACTAATCAGTGAGGGCAGGTGTGTTTACCTGTAGCAAACACTAATCAGTGAGGGCAGGTGTGTTCACCTGTAGCAAACACTAATAAGTGAGGGCAGGTGTGTTCACCTGTAGCAAACACTAATAAGTGAGGGCAGGTGTGTTCACCTGTAGCAAACTCAGCCACACCTTGACTCTCTTAGCCAGCAGTTGAGAGCCATGGTGACTGACAGCTTGTCAGCAACTAAATGTGTCTTGTTTCTACATGTTGTGTTCCTAACATGTGCATGTTTGTCACTGACTAATAAATGTGTGTTTCTACATGTTGTGTTCCTAACATGTGCATGTTTGTCACTGACTAATAAATGTGTGTTTCTACATGTTGTGTTCCTAACATGTGCATGTTTGTCACTAAATGTGTGTTTCTACATGTTGTGTTCCTAACACATGTGCATGTTTGTCACTAAATGTGTGTTTCTACATGTTGTGTTCCTAACACATGTGCATGTTTGTCACTAAATGTGTGTTTCTACATGTTGTGTTCCTAACATGTGCATGTTTGTCACTAAATGTGTGTTTCTACATGTTGTGTTCCTAACACATGTGCATGTTTGTCACTAAATGTGTGTTTCTACATGTTGTGTTCCTAACACATGTGCATGTTTGTCACTAAATGTGTGTTTCTACATGTGTTCCTAACACGTGCATGTTTGTCACTAAATGTGTGTTTCTACATGTTGTGTTCCTAACACATGTGCATGTTTGTCACTAAATGTGTGTTGTGTTCCTAACACATGTGCACGTGAGAGAATTTAAGGGGATACCTTTAGTCAAAAGTGATTTATGACCCCTCATAAATCAATGATTTATGAGGGGTCAAGGTCAAAGGTCAATGATTTATGAGGGGTCAAGTTCAAAGGTTAATGATTTATGAGGGGTCAAGGTTAAAGGTCAAAGTCAAAGGTCAGGGTCAAATGTCAAGGTCAAGTGGGTGTGGCTTACCCGGAAGAGGGTGGAGTTAAGACCTGCGGTGAGAGTGGTTAAACCAGGAAGAGGGTGGAGTTTTAAACAGAAAGAGGGCAGAGTTAAGACCTGTGGTGGGAGTGGTTAAACCAGGAAGAGGGTGGAGTTAAGACCTGACGAGGGAACAAAGGAGGGTTCAGTTTTTTAAGAAAGCAATGTCATCTGAGCAGCATGTGACCATATATTTGATAGTTTAAATGTTTACGATCGTTTGAAACAACTTCCAGATTTCGATGTATTGATGGCTGGGAATGTTACGTGTGGAGATGTGGACACGCACGCACTTCACACACGCACACACACACACACACACGCACACACACACACACACACACACACACACACGTAGAGGAGGGGTACAAAAGGGCGGTGTAAGGCTTAGTCATTATTTGGAGCTTTATACGTTAGCGTAAAGACTTTGTTCGATTCGGTCATGATTAGTGAAACGCCTGTGTCGATTTATAAAAATAATAAAACTTACATTGACGCTCCGCAAAAAAGTCGAGTGTTTCTAAATCGTATTCAGATGCCGCCGACCGAGTCTTTGCGTGAGAAATGGGACTTGGAAGCGTACGGGATGGAGGGATCTTTTGGATTTGTATTCAGATACGAAATGGGGGATATCTGCTTATTTCAGCTAAAAGAAAGAAGAGACGGAAGCCCTTTCTCGATATTTTCATCGTTATCTACCGTGGATTGGGAAGTTTTAAGACTGACAATGCCCGATTTCCTGTGGCGTGATCCTTCACCGGTGGATAAACGCGTAAAAGGAAGCTTGTTTACTTACCCGACGATGGATGAGTTGAATGAGAGAAGAATTCTGTTCAGCGCTACCTGGGAGACGAAATCTTCAGCCTCGGGTCGTTGGTTTTTACGTGCCAGTCTCCGTGCTCCAAAAATCACCGTTACCCATCCGGCTCAGTGGACCGAGCCCGATGTATTTTCCCTGGAGTCTTTCAACGATGAATGCGGGGTGTTTACACCGTTGATGGTCGTACCCATCGTGGCATGGCGAGAGCGAATGGCGTCGATGAAGGAGAAAATAAACGACTTGTTCCGAAGCAGTCGACAATGGAAAAGCATGCTGACGACGAGAAGAAAGTTGTCCTTTGAGACCACACCCCCGACGGAGGACGAAAAGACCTCCCCCGCTTCAGTTTCAACCAATAACCTTCAAGGAAACACCCCCTCCTCCGACTCGTCCAATACCCTTTGAAAATCATAGCGTTAGTTTGATTGGTCGAGACTTTTTTTTCGACCCTCCCTATAAAAACAACCCCACCCTGCAATTTTTTTTTTTCGACCAGACCATATTGGCTCCCTTTTTTGAACGCACGGATCTCAAACAAGAAAATGGCAAACAAGACCATCAGACGCGTAAAGACCCGTCTTATACCACAGGACGATTTCAAACCATCCGTAAACACGACTGATGAAGCAAACATGGCCGAGATCTTTAACCCTCCTGAAACGACGGCTGGATCGGAGGTGGTGAGCGACGATGAGACGTGTCGCTTCGGCAGATGTTTCTGCAGATGGGGGATGAAAACCGACAACGCTACGCAGTCTTTGCCAGATGACGATAGGAAGGAGGAGGAAAAGGAGAATGACCTGATCATCATAACACCTCCGCCGTCCCCGCCACCACCCCCGTCACCATCCCCGTCACTCTTGGACCCCCCGTTGCACATCGATGATGAAACCGATGGGGGGAAGTGGTTGCTTTTCACCAGCACGGTGAAAACGGCCGTGTTTCATCTCCTCAACGAGGCCATCCGCCAGTTCAGGCAGAGCGAATGTTACGGTTGTCGGGTGAACCATCCGAGCCAGAGAAACCACCCGTGCCTGGAACCCTATGAAGAGGACTTTCTCCTGTACAACTACGACGGACTCATCAAGACTCTGCGTACGTCTAAATTCATTCAAGCCATTCAACGCTTGCTGATGCTTCGTCGCATCGAGGCTGAGGATTCAAGGGTCGAATCCTACGCCGACTCTCTGCTGTCTCAACTGAAATCTGAGAGAAATGTCTGGTGGGCCATAGATGACGTGTACAACGAGTTGGTACGGGGTGATGAAACGATTTTGAGACATCTGGATATGGTGACAGAGTGTTGGAATAATTACAAAAAAGATGGGTAATTATTGGAGAAAACTTGTAAACTCTATCGAGAACCACGCTGTTATTTACCCGTTGATTGACGCGATGGAAGCGTATGTTCTAAAACGAGACAAACCTCAAAAACTACAAATTATTCTTGATTATGCCCGCTCTAAGCCTACCTGGGAAGCTACCTGGAAATCCGTTGTCTCTCATGCTTTTTACTTTGACATTTTTGAAACAATTTTGAAGGAATGGTCTAAAGAAAAGTATTTTCAACCTTCTCCTTATCACGTGTTCATTTTATATGCTCTGTTTGTTGATATGTCGATGTATCGTCTACGATGCGACATCCCCGTCAACGTTTTGTTTGAACTACAAAAACTGCACGAAGCGATTAAATTCACCTACGGTATACCTGTTTTACATCAAACCTTGATTATAGTTTATAGTTTATAGAAAAATTGTTTTAGATTCGCTGTGTGGTGTCCATGAATGAATAAAAACAAACTGTTTTAGATTCATTGTGGTGTTTCCATGAATGAATAAAAGAAATGTGTACCAAGCAACACGAGTTCATTTCTCTTTGTCTTTCCACAATGGAGAAAGCTATGGAAAAAGCATACTATACACCCGCACACCCGGGTAGTTTTGGAGGGGTAGATCGACTCCGTCGAGCTGTGCAGGATGAAACGGGGCAACGTGTCACAAAAGAAAAAGTTCAAGAATATTTAACGGGACAGGACGCCTATACACTCCATAAACCGGTTCGCATTAATTTTCCAAGAAACAGAGTCTTTGTCCCGCGACCTTTAACCCAGTTTCAAGCCGACCTCTGTGACATGCAAGCCTTGGCTGAATATAACGACGGTTATAATTATTTATTAACGGTCATAGATGTATTTTCCAAGAAGGCCTATGTGAGGGTTTTGAGGAGAAAGACGTCCGTGGAGGTGGTTGAATCGTTTCAATCGGTGTTGGGGGAAAGTCAGATTCCTCGCAAACTCCAAACCGACGCGGGAAAAGAATTTTTTAACAAGAGTTTTCAAGCTCTGATGAAGAAACACAATATTGTACATTTTTCTACGGCCAGCGATCTCAAAGCTTCGGTGGTTGAAAGATTTAATCGTACTCTGAAAGGGAGAATGTGGAGATATTTTACAGCCAACAACACCAGGCGCTACCGAGACGTCTTACAAGACTTGGTAAAAAGCTACAATCACGGATATCACAGCAGTATTAAAATGAAACCGGTGGATGTGACTTTGGAAAATACCCCTCAAGTGTTTGAGAATCTCTACGGCTCATTCACAACATTCAAACGCAAATACAAATTTGCCACGGGAGATATGGTGAGAATATCCAAAGTGAGAGGAGTGTTTGATAAAAAATATGAACAGAGTTTTACAGACGAGGTGTTTACAATAACACGACGTCTCCCTCGATCTCCCCCGGCTTACAGACTGAAAGATTTTGACGGTGAAATAATAGAGGGTTCTTTTTACGAAGCCGAGTTGCAGAAAGTAAAAGAGAGCGAGGACAAGCGCTATCATGTGGAGGAAATTCTAAAACGACGTACGGTCGGTGGCAAAAAACAAGTTCTAGTGCACTGGAAAAACTGGCCCGAAAAATTCAACAGTTGGGTGGACGCTGACCTCCTTACAAATGTATAAAACAATCTGATGCCTTTGATGAGCCTCACAGTCTAAAGATCATCGAGCATTATGGATCATTCCTGCAACGAGGGTTTTTACCTCACCTTACCCTCCAACGCCAGCCTCAACGTATTTAAAGAAAACAAAAGTTCCCATTACCAGATAGATTTAAGTCAACATATAGATTTAGCAGGCTCATGGGAGGTGGCCTTAACAGAGATTTCATACCCTCGCTCATGGTATAATGTTTGTAACGGAGCATTTTATGAATGGCTAAAGAGACCTCCACCGGTGGGACCTGAAAGCAATCCTGGAATGGGGATAGTTTACCGTCAAGAATTGAGAAGGGGATGTTATGAGAACGTTACACGATTCATAAATGAACTGAATGAATCTTTACAAAAAATTGACAACGATGTGAGGATAGCCTTTGACGATGTTAAAAAGCGAATCTCCTATCAATCAGGGGGTCAAACTCATTTTCGTTTTTCCCCTTCCCTGGCTTACATCATGGGAGTGAAACCTGGAAAGTGGATCAACTTTGACCGTGGGTCGGCCCCCTATCCCGCGGATATAAACGCCGGTTTCTACCATCTCTACTGTTACAGTGACGTGGTGCGACCTCAGATAGTAGGCGACGCTTATGCTCCTCTTTTGAGAATCGTGAGTGTAGAGGGAGCTTACGGTGAGATTGTCACCAAGTGTTTAAACCCTGCCTACTATTTACCCGTCTCGAAAAATCACATTGAAAACATCAGGGTGGAGATTAAATCTGATCAGAACAAACACGTCGACTTCACCTTTGGAAAGACCATCGCGAAGCTCCACTTTAGACCCGTTAGAAAGTAAAACCAACAACAATGAGAATGAGTCAACCCATGCACGACCCTCTACGTTTAGTGGGTTATTACGAAAGCCAAGTGGGGGGTTCCCTCCCCGGTTTCACAGGTTCACCTGTGATGTACGGGCGTGGGATAGGCTCCGTGTTTTCCAGGTTGTTTCGTTTTGTATCACCTCTTGTGAAAAGAGGTTTTGCCCTGGTCAAACCTCATCTTAAAACAGCGGCAAAAAATATCGCTTCCGACGTATTCAGTCATGCCGTTGGAAAAATGGGTAGTGGGGTACAAGACGGATCAGGAGGAATAATGGTCCTGGCTAGACAACCCCGAAAGAGACCCCCGGGACGACGTCTCTCAACGAGTGGTAAAAAACGCCGTCATCTGGGGAGAAGAAAATCAGTCGGTAAAAGGTTTTCAAAGAGAAGGACCGTCGTTCCCTCACACGATATATTTTAAAAAAAAAAAGAAAAAAGATGGCTCTTTTACATCAAAATTCGGCCGAATGCACGATGGCCGAGCTGGATTTATTTTCAGCTCCTATGACTCAGATGTCTATCGATGATAAATCCTACACAGAAGTCCTGCCGCTATCCGCCATCACTGACGGGGGTCCTATTGAATTTTTCATCCCGGGAGAAGGTGAAAAGTACTTGGATCTGAACGACACATTACTTTACCTGCGGGTTAAAATTACCCGCGCCGATGGATCAAATATCCCAAACGACGCCAATGTGGGTCTCATCAATTATCCTCTAAACACCATCTTCAGCCAATGCGACATTATGCTCGGGGAAAGACTGATTTCTCAATCCAGCGCCACACACCCATACAGGGCGATAATTGAAACGCTACTAAACTATTCTGAAGCCACACTCAGAAGTCAATTCTCAGCCGGGTTATTCCACAAAGACACCGGCGGCTCAATAGACTCTATAGAAACAGCGAACGGACCAAACAAAGGACTCAACATCAGAGCCGGTTACACGGCTGAATCTAAAGAGGTTCAGCTACTAGGACCCCTCCACGCAGACATTCTTTTCAGCGAGAGACTCCTTCTCAACTCGGTGGATCTGAGGATCAAACTCACGCGTGCCAGCGACGCCTTTTGTCTCACAGGGGCTGCGGACGGTACTTTCCGTCTGAAAGTGCTGGGTGCCTCTCTCTTCACAAAAAAGGTCACCGTTTCGCCGGCCGTACGATTGGGGCACGCCTCGGCCTTACTCAAAGGAAACACACTCTACCCTTTGTCACGGGTCAGCGTGAAAACCTACTCTATCCCTGAAAATTCCAGAGTATGCACCCAAGAAAATTTGTTTTTGGGCACGATGCCTAAATACATTGTTTTGGGCATGGTAAATCATGAAGCTTTCACAGGAAGAAGAGATCTCTCACCCTTTAATTTCCAGCATTTTAACGCAGAATACATCACCCTCTGTCACGCGGGAAAACAAATTCCCTCCAAAGCTTTCCAACCACAATTTAACCAGGGGGCTTCGGTCAGAGAGTTTTACAACATGTTTACCGCTACAGGGAGGCATATGAAAGATTTACCTCTGTGCATCAACAGACAAGATTTTGAACGGGGTTATTCGCTGTTTGTGTTCAATCTCAATCCGGGAGAGGACAGCGACGCATTGTCTCGGGTTTCTAATGGCACTTTGAGGTTGGAAATGAGATTCAGAGTACCCTTACCCAACACGGTCACTCTTGTGGTTTACGCATGTTACGATTCTATTTTGGAAATTGATTCCAAACGACAAGTGCTGGTGGATTATTATTGACGACGGAGATGAATTACCATCAACTGGAGAAGCTTCTGCGACGAGTGTTGGGGAATGTTTTCTGTGGTGTATGGGCCTCCGACCAACTCCCCTCACTGACTCGCTCCTTTACCCCACCCTCCTACTTTATCGTCAACACCCACGAAGGACATCGACCGGGGGAGCACTGGTTATCGATGACTCTGGAGGAAGATGGGACCGCCACTTTTTTTGATTCTTATGGATTTTCTCCCGATTTTGATTACTACCCTCGGAGCATCTTGAACTTTTTGGAAAATCGTTCTGACCGTATATTGTACCACAACCTACAGCTTCAACACCCTTTGTCCGCACTGTGCGGTCAACACTGCGTTTATTATCTGCACCATCGATTTTGCGGACTGTCTTTTGAACAAGTTTTGTCTTTATACACAGATGATGTAGTAAAAAATGATCTTGAAGCATATACCCTGGTTAAAAAAATTCAACGTTGTACTAGCACGAATAAGAATAATAGTAGTCGTTGTGGCGTACAAGACGTCTGTTGTTTAGAAACTTTTTTGAACCGTTGAAATGAAAATGCTGTACACACTGCGTTTGATGAATAAAAAAACATTTTATTGAAACAAGAGTTTTGTCATCATTCATTCAAGGTTTAACCAATGTGGGGACAATGTCACTTTTCTACCTCTTCTTTTCCTCTCGGGGGATAGAAATGTTTCTTTTTCCACCCATTCAGATTCAAACTCTCCATCCGCTTTCAGACGTCTGTATTGATCTCGTGCTCTGGGGTTATGAATGGTCGATGTGGGGACATTTAGCTCCGTCAACGCTGTTAAAAATTTTCTCCAACCCTCAGGCGTGCGGGTCTGTGGATTTTTGGACCGTTGCATCAGGTGTTTCAGTAAATCGATCATATGAGATCCCTGCACCGGTGTACCGTTTTGAACAAACTCTCCTTTAGAGGTCCACTCCTTATCATTCTCGGATAATTTTTTCATAATGTAGTCGGCGTTGTTACGGTCGCGTCGGGGGAGGATTTTCAGAACTTCGATCATCGTGACATCCTTTGACCCCCCGCCAGTATTCCGAGGTTTATCCTCCGGTTTATCCTTCGATTTATCCTCTGGTTTATCCTCCGGTTTATCCTCAGAGTCATTCCATGGTTCACCCCGCAAATCCTTGTGTAAAGTCAGAGTCATCCTTTTCTCCTCCCGTTGCCCCTGCTTCAACAGGCCGAGATATCTCTGCAGCAGGGTATCGTATATTTTTATTCTTTCATGAGGATTCATTCCGGGTTCGTTTAAGACGGCTCTCATTTTAACATCTAGATCATCCTCCGCCGAGTCTCTGATGGTCGGCTCCGGGCGAGTCAGACGATTTAATTGTTGGGGGGATAGGAGAAACATTTTTTGAGCCTTTTTCATCTTCAACCTTTTCCGGTCAATCCACCGATAAGATTCCCTATAAACGGTACGACGGTGGCCAGTAAGGGTAGAAGAAAACCGCCCGACTGTTTCATCAGAGTCTGGCGTTTGCGTTTCAGTCCAGTCCTTTTATCAGCCAGCAGTCGGATGATTTTCTTTTGTTTTTTAAGCTGAGCAAATTGAGACGGTGATAAGGGCACATTACCCTTCAGAATGTTTAAAGCAATTTCACACAGCGTCTGGATAAAGTCTGGTGAGCCGTGACTCAGAATATCTCGACGTTTTTGTGGTGTGGCATGGTACAGAGCTTTTAACATGGGACCGTTCCTCTTTACACGCTTTGACATTATGTTTTTGGCACGTAGACAACGGGCCACTGGTGCGGAAGCACGCCCGACCTCACTCTGTATTGTTCTGGACAGAAAGGTGTCAGGTCGACCAATAAATAGCCATGAGCATCCAAAGTAGCATCCGCAAAACTTTCCAAGAAAAAACTTTTTTGTGCGGGGAACATTTGCTGTGCCAACACGTTAATCTGCAATCTGTCGCGCGGGTTCTTAAACAGTATCATATAATTACAGTTTAAGCTAATGGTGCGTGAAAATTTTCCCTGATGAAAAACATTCTGGGTCAGCATCATAACGCTCATATTTCTATGATGTCTATACTGCGTGAAAATTTTAACCACTTCGGGGTGATTTGAGGCTTGAAAAATAACATCGTCCAAAATCACCAAATGGGTCTGATCGTCCGGAAACAAGTTTTCATCTTCAAAGGAATCAGGCAGTCCTTCAACAAATTTTATTTTTTTATTCATCTTTTTTAATTCAGCATACATGGGTTGGAAAGATGTATAAATCCACACAATGTTGTCGGGTACAGAATTCATGACGTGTTCACAATTTTCCAATACACATTTTACAAAAAAATTATTTCCGCAACCACTAGGTCCTACAACCAGGCATGAAAAAGGTGTATGAAATCTGGGATCAAAGTCTACTCGTTCCATTTTTTCCATTTCCTCTCTAATACCCGAAAGGTAAAGTTTTCCCGTCGGGAAAGAGACGTCTTTTGTCATACACCACTCGAAACTTTTTTTCGAAAGACGAGTTATTTAAAAGGAACCCCCTTTTATCACGAACAATTTGGTGATGAGGGGTGTAGATCGCACCTGTTTTGTCTTCCTCCAGATAGCCCTCCACCAAATCTTTAACGCTGTCAAAGTTGACCCTCTCACAACACTCGCGGGTTTGAGTGATTCCTTTGGCACGCAGCACAGTTTTTTTACCCTGCAGGGTTTGGTAGGCATAACTCTTTGGACCGGCGGAGACGAATTCGTGAATGCTGTCTCCTCCCAACTCATCCGTCAAATCGCCTAGATAGGACCCCGTCTCCAGAGAAACTTCCCCCTCGTTTACCGTGTAGATTAAACTATCGGTGTCTGTGTAAAGAACTCTCTCTTGCAACACCTCTAGGTAACCGTACATTTTCAAACGTGCGTAAGCGGTGGTAAAAGCAGCGACAAATACATTATTTGTGTTACCGGGAAGCACCACGCTGTTTTTACTGTATTGCCATTGCACCATAGCAATTTGCTCGTTGAGAAAGGAAAAATATTCAACCTGATATTTTCCTGAAAATACAAAGTCGAAAAATACTTCACTTTTTCTCACCAAGGTGGTCTGAGTTCTATTGCACCTCTCCGCAAACTTTCCCCAAAGGCTGTTTAAACAGAGTTTTGACATTTGTCTCTTGGCAGGGTTGGGTTCGATTTTTTCAGCATCCAGCTGTATTCCCTGATTTTCACGATATTCACGAATGTACTTTTCCCTGCTTTCTGCATCGACGGCTTCTTTGGGATACCCTGAAGCTTCTTGCTTACCCTTTAGGAAAGTTTGAACATAACCCGTAAAAACGGTTTCGCTCCGTTCTTCAAAGTGCCACACCTCCGTAATCTTACCGACTCTGTATCCCAACTGTAAAGCTTTGTTGAATTCGAGCGTGACCCAGACTCCCGTCAATGCCCTTCCTTCCTCATCATGTTCGCAGGGTTCCTGCTGGTTATTGTTTTCTGCGCATGTGCGGCAAAGTGTAAACACTAGTTTACCCTTGACCGTTCTGTAGGGTAGCACAGGGAAATAGAGACCTCGAGGAGGGTGAACAACGGCTCTGACCAGACCGAAATAGTTTCCAACATCGTCAAAATCCGTGTGGATGATGACAGGATGACCCAGGGGGTAAGGAAATGCGCTGTTGACGTACGGGTAGAGAGAGGTGACATCCTCATACAATACACGCTGGTTCTCACCCGCCGTGTGCCTCAAGCAAAAGGCGCTTGTCCTACCTCCATAAAGAGCGTCTCGAGGCATGAGAGGTGCGGGGTAATTGCGTGTTTTGAGAAAGTCTATTACCCTAGGGTTTGATTTTTTCATTTCATTCCACTCGTGCTCTCTGATGACGATGATGTTGACCTTGTGGTCACGCTTTAACGCTTTCATTTTTTTCTCGGTAACCTTGTGCAACTCCTCGAACGGTGTGTTTGTCAAAGGGCATACAGCACCGGGTTCGAAACACGTCGGGCATCCGTGATAAAAACACCCCTGAAATTCCCAGACGAATGGTTTGCCACCGATTATAGCAAACCCATCCACAAAGTATGCCCCCATCTGTTTTTCGCCTTTGTTTAAAGCATGCTGAATGAAAATACCACGACGATGCGACTCCCATTCTAACCATTGGATGCTGGTGTGTGAGTATTTTTTACACAACCCTCGGTAGTTATCCGGGGAAGGTATGGCTAGAGAACGTGGCTCGAGGAAATTAGTCACAAACACCTTCATGCAGGCCGAGGCTATGGTGATACGGGAGAAGGGGTCAACACCCGTCTCGCTCGTAAACTCGGCTCTAAATTTGATGCAACCCTCACGAAGAACATTGACGTCGTTTTTACACTAGTGTACCGCTTGTTTTTGAAAATCAAAGACCTCGCTTTTCTCATTTTGATACCACATCTCAAACTTGGTGCGTTCAACAGGTGTCATGCGTTCTACACCGTAATTGCTGATTGCGGGGTATTTTCCGACATAATTTAAATGTTCCTCCGAACTAAATTTGTGAGGAAAATACCCCTTGGACCAGCAATCACCGAGTCCTAACGCTTTTGGCATAGCGCTAAGCGGCATGGTAAGGAAGGAAAGCGAGTCAATGTATTTTTGCAAAAAATCAGGGTCTTTAAAACAGAGAACTTTACTCCCCTGCATGATAATTAAGGGTGCTATACCCAGCTGTACCATCCCTCTCAGAATCAAGTAACCGTCAAATCCTCTCGAATTGTGGGCTATAAATGTAGATTTAAGATAACGAGGTTTCCTGAAATGATTGAGGAAAACTGTAACACAATCCAGTCCAAAAGCACACCACTCTTCTCCTTGCAGCGTCTTGGTACAGACTAGAAAGGGAATGTGAGTGTGATTGTCATCGACAAACGTCTCAAAATCATAGAATATGATATTATCATTGTGGTTTACTTCACGTGGTTGGGGTTGTATATAGCAAAGATGTCGTGTTTCAGGTGTCTCTGAGTCACTGCGAGGTAGCTCTTCTTTACATATTTGACATTTTAACTTAGGGCACGTGTGTTTAGCGATACCTGTAGCCACAGGTACATCGTAAAATAGGTTGCATTTAAGGCATTTCTTTCGCCGATCGCAGTTGCTGACGAGTTTTTCCATAACCCGGTGTTTTACCCTGTGTCTGAGGAGACATGCAGGAGAACGACACCACATGTTGCAATCCCTGCAAAGCACAGTTTTCCCCTCTATTTTTACACACCCGTTTTGTGTACAGACCAAGCAATAGCCGTCGCATTTGTGTCTGTCGGGTTTGTTGTACCCTTGGTAACAGTAGTGACAAACGTACGGTTTTGACAAAAAACCTTTAATGTTAATGATACCGCTGTAATGATTCTGAGATAAATACAGATACAACGGATTTTCTGATTTGGGGTAATCCGTCTCGAACCGTGAGAGGGGTCGTTGGCCCTCTTCTCTGTACAGTATGACAATTTTACGACGTACCACTTTTTCAAATTCACGAATATGACTGAAAGTGACGGAAGTCTGTTCGTCTAAGCCCGCTTTTCTCTGTATTTTTTCAGCCTCCGCCACAGCCTGGCTATCTGTAAATTCAGGATGTAACAGACTTGCTAGGCTAATGGCAAAACATAGTTGATTATTCGAGTTTAATGGATTGTAAAGATAACGAGCTTTTTTTCTGCGGATTTCATGTTCCAAAAGGGTTTCGATTTTTCTTCTTACACCACCTCGAGGGTTATGTATCACCTGGACCATCACCTGTATTTCTTCATCGTTCAATATTTCAACGTTTGATTGTACCAACAGATCTAACACGTCTTGAAAAGCATTCATCACAGCCCCGGCATCGTTTCGAAATGTAAATGAAGTGTGTTGATTTGCACTTTCACCGGATAACTCCAATTGAATGATATCGTCGGGTCTAGCTTCCTTAGTTACCATCTGTGTCAGCTTTTTAAGGCTCCCCAAGACTCCGCGGTAAAATGTGGCGTAATCTGTTACATCGTTGTTTTGAGGAAAAGTTAAAACGCTGGATAGTTGTATATTGTTGAATGTTTCCCTCCTCAAGACATTTACCCCATCACCCCTCTGGGTCTCATTTGAAATTGATTGGTCAGCCGTTGACGGTTGGTTCTGCATGACCCCCACCACCTCCGAAAAATCCAAACATTCCCCCGAGGGTGTCGCCCCTCCCAACACCTCGTGATGCTGTGTAGAGGCTTGTGTGTTTGTGTTTGAATTTAACACATTAATATCATCTTGCAAAGACGGATCATCGTTTGGTTCCCATTCTATCTGGTTGTTTGGATCTAAATGATGATTACAAACGTCTTCATCTTCTACAATAACTACATCTAATTCAGATGGAACTACACCCATTATATTTCTCTAAAGAAAAAAAAGAAAAAATAATTCGAATGGAACAGATATAACAAACCAGTATGTATCAAATCATGTCTGCCATCTTCATGAGAGTGCGAGCCAGTATACGATAGTACTGTTTCAGCCTTCTTCTGTTTCTATCATGTTTGTCGAGCTGGCGGGCGCATCTACGCTTCCTCCTGCGTTTGTTGCCTGTGGAAAAAAAAAAAAAAAAAAAAAAAAAAAAATTAAACAAATATATATATACCGGCTTTAACCACATGTGGCGCTGTCATCTCCACTCATGCAAGCATAGCCGGAAATAAACCCACCCCCTCCGGAATCAGTCCCCGCCCATTCCCCTTAGGCGCGAAATTCATTTGAGCGAAAGACATTGGAATGAGAGGAGCTCTTTAAAGCTCCTGAGAATCTTAAAAAGCTTACAGAAAACGAGAAAAACTTACAGCGGGTGCCTGTTGGACATTCACCGTCGTTTTCGATGATTTCCCCTCGGAGCAAGGATTCGATGTCTGGAGTCTTTGGCGCAATCAAGCCTTCTCCTCTGCCTGGAATGGCCGTTGACGGACCCTCCAGCGTTAAGGGAGACCAGTGAGCAAGAGATGTAAACGGAAAATCTGTAAGTAAATATATGTATATATGTATCGTATACCGCATGTTTTTTTTTCTTGTAAAAATGAGAATTATTTGACTCACCAGACTGCGATTGGGTTAAAGGGATCGCGTTGGTCTCTTCCGGCGAATCTTCTATAAAACAAAATAATGAATACACACAATATTAAATAATTCGAAGGTTTAAACACACCTCGATAATCATCTTCCAACTTTGTAAGATCGATCAAACAAAGTTCTTCGTCTTTCACTTCGTCGTCATCGGCTGTTAAAAAAAAAAAAGGTATTACATCGTCGTACACGTGCAATGCTTTTAACGTTTAAATGCTTAAACGGAGTTAAACCATTGTCTAATAACGTGGTAAAAACGGAGGTAATGAAATGAATACAGTAAAAAAAAAAAAATCGGTACTTACACAAAAGGATTGGAGACTCTGTTAGGAGATCCCTTGGTGGTGAGTGAATTTCAACTCGATGTTCGACTGTTTTTAGTTCGAATAAATACTTATTATAGTAACATTAAACAGACGTGTTACAAGGAATGAAAAAAAAAAAAAAAAAAAATTACCTTTCATTCTGCAAATCGCGGTTACACTGTGTTCTGCTCTAGTTTCTCCATCTGTTTAAATATGTTTTCGTGAGGTATGGAAGTTGTTTCAAACGATCGTAAACATTTAAACTGTCAAATGGCTGGTCAGTAAAAACTGAACCCTCCTTTGTCCCCCAAACTGACCTGTTGTTTCAAACGATCGTAAACATTTAAACTGTCAAATGGCTGGTCAGTAAAAACTGAACCCTCCTTTGTCCCCCAAACTGACCTGTTGTTTCAAACGGTCGTAAAGGCCAGTTGCTACGTGACACTGTGTTCTGCGATAGTTTTTTCCATCTGTTTAAATATGTTTTCGTGAGGTATGGAAGTTGTTTCAAACGATCGTAAACATTTAAACTGTCAAATGGCTGGTCAGTAAAAACTGAACCCTCCTTTGTCCCCTCTTCTGGTCTTAACGATGTGTGCGTACGAATGTGTGTGTGTCTGTGTGTGTGTGTGTGTGTGTGTGTGTGTGTGCGTGTGTGCGTGTGTGCGTGTGTGCGTGTGTGCGTGTGTGCGTGTGTGTGCGTGTGTGTGCGTGTGTGTGCGTGTGTGTGCGTGTGTGTGCGTGTGTGTGCGTGTGTGTGCGTGTGCGTGTGTGTGCGTGTGTGTGCGTGTCCACCAAAAACTTCCCAATCCACGGTAGATAACGATGAAAATATCGAGAAAGGGCTTCCGTCTCTTCTTTCTTTTAGCTGAAATAAGCAGATATCCCCCATTTCGTATCTGAATACAAATCCAAAAGATCCCTCCATCCCGTACGCTTCCAAGTCCCATTTCTCACGCAAAGACTCGGTCGGCGGCATCTGAATACGATTTAGAAACACTCGACTTTTTTGCGGAGCGTCAATGTAAGTTTTATTATTTTTATAAATCGACACAGGCGTTTCACTAATCATGACCGAATCGAACAAAGTCTTTACGCTAACGTATAAAGCTCCAAATAATGACTAAGCCTTACACCGCCCTTTTGTACCCCTCCTCTACGTGTGTGTGTGTGTGTGTGTGTGTGCGTGTGTGAAGTGCGTGCGTGTCCACATCTCCACACGTAACATTCCCAGCCATCAATACATCGAAATCTGGAAGTTGTTTCAAACGATCGTAAACATTTAAACTATCAAATATATGGTCACATGCTGCTCAGATGACATTGCTTTCTTAAAAACATGAACCCTCCTTTGTTCCCTCGTCAGGTCTTAACTCCACCCTCTTCCTGGTTTAACCACTCCCACCGCAGGTCTTAACTCTGCCCTCTTTCTGTTTAAAACTCCACCCTCTTCCTGGTTTAACCACTCCCACCGCAGGTCTTAACTCCACCCTCTTCCGGGTAAGCCACACCCACTTGACCTTGACATTTGACCCTGACCTTTGACTTTGACCTTTAACCTTGACCCCTCATAAATCATTTACCTTTGAACTTGACCCCTCATAAATCATTGACCTTTGACCTTGATCCCTCATAAATCATTGATTTATGACCCCCCATAAATCATTTTTGACTAAAGGTATCCCCTTAAATTCTCTCATGTTTAGTGTATTAATATTAAATACATTTTTAGTGTATTAATATTAAATATGTTTAGTTTATTAAAATTAAATACATGTTTTTGTATTAATATTAAATACATGTTTAGTGTATAAATATTAAATACATGTTTAGTGTATTAATATTAAATATATGTTTAGTTTATTAAACTTAAATACATGTGTTTGTATTAATATTAAATACATTTTTAGTGTATGAATATTAAATACACGTTTAGTGTATGAATATTAAATACATGTTTAGTTTATGAATATTAAATACATGTTTAGTGGATTAATAATAAATACATATTTAGTGTATTAATATTAAATACATGTTTAGTGTATACATATTAAATACATTTTTAGTGTAATAATATTAAATCAATGTTTAGTGTATGAATATTAAATACATGTTTAGTGTATTAATATTAAATCAATGTTTAGTGTATTAATATCAAATACATGTTTAGTGTATGAATATTAAATACATGCTTAGTGTATAATTAATAACTACATATTTAGTGTATGAATATTAAATACATGTTTAGTGTATGAATATTAAATACATGTTTAGTGTATTAATATTAAATCAATGTTTAGTTTATTAAAATTAAATACATGTTTTTGTATTAATATTAAATACATGTTTAGTGTATTCATATTAAATACATGTTTAGTGTATTAATATTAAATATATGTTTAGTTTATTAAAATTAAATACATGTTTTTGTATTAATATTAAATACATGTTTAGGGTATTAATATTAAAAAAATGTTTAGTGTATGAATGTTAAATACATGTTTAGTGTATAAATATTAAATACATGTTTAATGTATGAATATTAAATACATGTTTAGTGTATAAATATTAAATACATGTTTCATGTATGAATATTAAATACATGTTTAGTGTATAAATATTAAATACATGTTTCATGTATGAATATTAAATACATGTTTATTGTATACATATTAAATACATGTTATGTGTATAAATATTAAATACATATTTAGTGTATAAATATTAAATACATGATTAGTGTATAAATATTAAATACATGTTTAGTGTATGAATATTAAATACATGTTTTTGTATTAATATTAAATACATTTTTAGTGTATAAATATTAAATACATGTTTAGTGTATTAATATTAAATACATGTTTAGTGTATTCATATTAAATACTTGTTTAGTGTATTAATATTAAATATATGTTTAGTTTATTAAAATTAAATCCATGTTTTTGTATTAATATTAAATACATGTTTAGTGTATTAATATTAAAAACACGTTTATTGTAAAAATATTAAATACATGTTTAGTGTGTAAATATTAAATATATGTTTAGTTTACTAAAATTGAATACATGTTTTTGTATTAATATTGAATACATATTAAGTGTAAGAATAATATCTACATGTTTATTGAATGAATATTAAATACATGTTTAGTGTATAAATATTTAATACATGTTTACTGTATTAATATTAAATACATGTTCAGTGTATAAATATTAAATACATGTTTAGTGTATGAATATTAAATACATGTTTAGTGTATTAATATTAAATATTTGTTTAGTTTATTAAAAATTAAATACATGTTTTTGTATTAATATTAAATACATGTTTAGTGTACAAATATTAAATATATGTTTAGTGTATTAATATTAAATACAGGTTTAGTGTATAAATATTAAATACATGTTTAATGTATGAATATTAAATACATGTTTAGTGTATGAATATTAAATACATGTTTAATGTATGAATATTAAATACATGTTTAGTGTATGAATATTAAATACATGTTTCGTGTATAAATATTAAATACATGTTAAGTGTATAAATATTAAATACATATTTAGTGTATGAATATTAAATACATGATTAGTGTATTAATATTAAATACATGATTAGTGTATAAATATTAAATACATGTTTAGTGTATTAATATTAAATACATGTTTAGTGTATTAATATTAAATACATGTTTAGTGTATAAATAATAACTACATGTTTAGTGTATGAATATTAAATACATGTTTAGTGTATAAATATTAAATACATGTTTAGTGTATTAATATTAAATATATGTTTAGTTTATTAAAATTAAATACATGTTTTTGTATTAATATTAAATACATGTTTAGTGTATTAATATTAAATACATGTTTAGTGTATAAATGTTAAATACATGTTTAGCGTATGAATATTAAATACATGTTTAGTGTATTAATATTAAATATGTTTAGTTTATTAAAATCAAATACATGTTTTTGTATTAATATTAAATACATGTTTAGTGTATAAATATTAAATACATGTTTAGTGTATAGATATTAAATACATGTTTAGTGTATGAATAACAAATACATGTTTAGTTTATGAATATTAAATACATGTTTAGTGGATAAATAATACATACATATTTAGTGTATTAATATTAAATATGTGTTTAGTTTATTAAAATTATATAAATGTTTTTGTATTAATTTTAAATACATGTTTAGTGTATAAATATTAAATATAGGTTTAGTGTATTAATATTAAATACATGTTTAGTGTATGAATAATAACTACATGTTTAGTGTATGAATATTAAATACATGTTTAGTGTATGAATGTTAAATACATGTTTAGTGTATAAATATTAAATATATGTTTAGTTTATTAAAATTAAATACATGTTTTTGTATTAATATTAGATACATGTTTAGTGTATAAATATTAAATACATGTTTAGTGTATAAATATTAAATACATGTTTAGTGTATGAATAACAAATACATGTTTCGTGTATGAATATTAAATACATGTTTAGTGAATGAATATTAAATACATGTTAAGTGTATGAATATTAAATACATATTTAGTGTGTGAATATTAAATATATGTTTAGTTTATTAAAATTAAACACATGTTTTTGTATTAATATTAAATACATGTTTAGTGTATAAATATTAAATACAAGTTTAGTGTAAAAATATTAAATACATGTTTAGTGTATAAATATTAAATACATGTTTAGTGTATTAATATTAAATACATGTTTAGTGTATAATTATTAAATACATGTTTAGTGTATGAATATTAAATATATGATTAGTGTATAATTACATATATGTTTAGTATATGATTATTAAACACATGTTCAGTGTATTAATTTTAAATACATGTTTAGTGTATGAAAATTAAATACATGTTTAGTGTGTAAATATTAAATACATGTTTAGTGTATAAATATTAAATACATGTTTAGTGTATTAATATTAAATATATGTTTAGTTTATTAAACTTAAATACATGTTTTTGTATTAATATTAAATAAATGTTTAGTGTATGAATATTAAATACATGTTTAGTGTATTAATATTAAATACATGTTTAGTGTATTAATATTAAATATATGTTTAGTTTATTACAATTAAATACATGTTTTTGTATTAATATAAAATACATGTTTAGTGTATTAATATTAAATACATGTTTAGTGTATTAATATTAAATACATGTTTAGTGTATGAATAATAACTACATGTTTAGTGTATGAATATTAAATACATGTTTAGTGTATTCATATTAAATACGTGTTTAGTGTATTAATATTAAATATATGTTTAGGTTATTAAAATTAAATACATGTTTTTGTATTTATATTAAATACATTCTTAGTGTATTAATATTAAATACATGTTTAGTGTATAAATGTTAAATACATGTTTAGTGTATAAATATTAGATACATGTTTAGTGTATTAATATTAAATATGTTTAGTTTATTAAAATTAAATACATGTTTTTGTATTAATATTAAATACATGTTTAGTGTATAAATATTAAATACATGTTTAGTGTATGAATATTAAATACATGTTTAGTGTATAAATATTAAATACATGTTTCGTGTATTAATATTAAATACATGTTTAGTGTATAAATATAAGTGTATGAGAAACCAAACTTATGTAAAAAAAAAATAAAAGAAACAAAAAAAAGGAAAAAGAGAGAGAGAGAGACGGAGAGGACCGGACTTATTAAGAGGGAAGATGTGCCCTCCTGTGGGCTTCTGCCGCAACTGCACACATAAAAGAATTCATTATTTCCAAGTGTGCCTTATTTAGAGGATAATAAATACATGTTTACTGTATGAATATTAAATATATGATTAGTATATAATTACATATGCGTTTAGTATATGATTATTAAATACATGTTCAGTGTATTACTATTAAATACATGTTTTGTTTATTAAACTTAAATACATGTTTTTGTATTAATAATAAATACATGTTTAGTGTATGAATATTAAATACACGTTTAGTGTATGAATATTAAATACATGTTTAGTTTATGAATATTAAATACATGTTTAGTGGATAAATAATAAATACATATTTAGTGTATTAATATTAAATATGTGTTTAGTTTATTAAAATTATATAAATGTTTTTGTATTAATTTTAAATACATGTTTAGTGTATAAATATTAAATATAGGTTTAGTGTATTAATATTAAATACATGTTTAGTGTATGAATAATAACTACATGTTTAGTGTATGAATATTAAATACATGTTTAGTGTATGAATGTTAAATACATGTTTAGTGTATAAATATTAAATATATGTTTAGTTTATTAAAATTAAATACATGTTTTTGTATTAATATTAAATACATGTTTAGTGTATAAATATTAAATACATGTTTAGTGTATAAATATTAAATACATGTTTAGTGTATAAATATAAGTGTATGAGAAACCAAACTTATGTAAAAAAAAATAAAAGAAACAAAAAAAAAAGGAAAAAGAGAGAGAGAGAGACGGAGAGGACCGGACTTATTAAGAGGGAACGTGCGCCCTCCTGTGGAGTTCTGCCGCAACTTCACACATAAAGAAATTCATTATTTCCAAGTGTGCCTTATTTAGAGGATAATAAATACATGTTTACTGTATGAATATTAAATATATGATTAGTATATAATTACATATACGTTTAGTATATGATTATTAAATACATGTTCAGTGTATTAATATAAAATACATGTTTAGTGTATGAATATTAAATACATGTTTGGTGTATAAATATTAAATACATGTTTAGTGTATAAATATTAAATACATGTTTAGTGTATTAATATTAAATCAATATTTAGTGTGTGAATATTAAAAACATGTTTAGTGTATAAATATCAAATACATGTTTAGTGTATGAATATTAAATACATGTTTAGTGTAAAAATATTAAATACATGTTTAGTGTATTAATATTAAATATATGTCTAGTTTATTAAAATTAAATACATGTTTTTGTATTAATATTAAATACATGTTTAGTGTATTAATATTAAATACATGTTTAGTGTATAAATGTTAAATACATGTTTAGTGTATAAATATTAAATACATGTTTAGTGTATTAATATTAAATATATGTTTAGTTTATTAAAATTAAATACATGTTTTTGTATTAATATTAAATACATGTTTAGTGTATAAATATTAAATACATGTTTACTGTATTAATATTAAATATGTTTAGTTTATTAAAATTAAATACATGTTTTTGTATTAATATTAAATACATGTTTAGTGTATTAATATTAAAAACATTTTTAGTGTATAAATGTTAAATACATGTTTAGTGTATAAATATTAAATACATGTTTAGTGTATTAATATTAAATATATGTTTAGTTTATTAAAATTAAATACATGTTTTTGTATTAATATTAAATACATGTTTAGTGTATTAATATTAAAAACATGTTTAGTGTATAAATGTTAAATATATGTTTAGTGTATAAATATTAAATACATGTTTAGTGTATTAATATTAAATATATGTTTGGTTTATTAAAATTAAATACATGTTTTTGTATTAATATTAAATACATGTTTAGTGTATAAACATTAAATACATGTTTAGTGTATTAATATTAAATATATGTTTAGTTTATTAAATTTAAATACATGTGTTTGTATTAATATTAAATACATGTTTAGTGTATGAATATTAAATACACGTTTAGTGTATGAATATTAAATACATGTTTAGTTTATGAATATTAAATACATGTTTAGTGTATGAATAGTAAATACACGTTTAGTGTATGAATATCAAATATATATTTAGTTTATTAAAATTAAATACATATTTTTGTATTAATATTAAATACATGTTTAGTGTATAAATATTAAATACATGTTTAGTGTATTAATATTAAATACATGTTTAGTGTATGAATATTAAATACATGTTTAGTGTATAAATATTAAATTCATGCTTAGTGTATTAATATTAAATGCATGTTTAGTGTATTAATATTAAATACACTTTTAGTGTATAAATATTAAATACACGTTTAGTTTAAAAATATTAAATACATGTTTAGTGTATTAATATTAAATATATGTTTAGTTTATTAAAATTAAATACATGTTTTTGTATTAATATTAAATACATATTAAGTGTAAGAATAATAACTACATGTTTATTGAATGAATATTGAATACATGTTTAGTGTATGAATATTTAATACATGTTTAGTGTATTAATATTAAATATATGTTTAGTTTATTAAAATTAAATACATATTTTTGTATTAATATTAAATACATGTTTAGTGTATTAATATTACATACATGTTTAGTGTATTAATATTAAATACATGTTTAGTGTATAAATATAAGTGTATGAGAAACCAAACTTATGTAAAAAAAAAATAAAAGAAACAAAAAAAAGGAAAAAGAGAGAGAGAGAGACGGAGAGGACCGGACTTATTAAGAGGGAACGTCCGCCCTCCTGTGGAGTTCTGCCGCAACTGCACATATAAAGAAATTCATTATTTCCAAGTGTGCCTTATTTAGAGGATAATAAATACATGTTTATTGTATGAATATTAAATATATGATTAGTATATAATTACATATACGTTTAGTATATGATTATTAAATACATGTTCAGTGTATTAATATTAAATACATGTTTAGTGTATGAATATTAAATACATGTTTAGTGTATAAATATTAAATACATGTTTAGTGTATAAATATTAAATACATGTTTAGTGTATTAATATTAAATCAATGTTTAGTGTATGAATATTAAATACATGTTTAGTGTATGAATATTAAATACATGTTTAGTGTATGAATATTAAATACATGTTTAGTGTATGAATATTAAATACATGTTTAATGTATTAATACATCAAATACATGTTTAGTGTATTAATATTAAATATATGTTTAGTTTATTAAAATTAAATACATGTTTTTGTATTAATATTAAATACATGTTTAGTGTATGAATATTAAATACATGTTTAGTGTATACATATTAAATATATGTTTAGTTCATTAAAATTAAATACATGTTTTTGTATTAATATTAAATACATGTTTTTGTATTAATATTAAAAACATGTTTAGTGTATTAATATTAAATACATGTTTAGTGTATTAATATTAAAAACATGTTTAGCGTATAAAAGTTAAATACATGTTTAGTGTACAAATATTAAATACATTATTAGTGTATTAATATTAAATATGTTTAGTTTATTAAAATTAAATACATGTTTTTGTATTAATAGTAAATACATGTTTAGTGTATAAATATTAAATACATGTTTAGTGTATTAATATTAAATATATGTTTAGTTTATTAAACTTAAATACATGTGTTTGTATTAATATTAAATACATGTTTAGTGTATGAATATTAAATAAACGTTTAGTGTATGAATATTAAATACATGTTTAGTTTATGAATATTAAATACATGTTTAGTGGATAATAATAAATACATATTTAGTGTATTAATATTAAATACATGTTTAGTGTATAAATATTAAATACATGTTTTGTGTATTAATATTAAATATATATTTAGTTTATTAAAATTAAATACATGTTATTGTATTAATATTAAATACATGTTTAGTGTATAAATATTAAATACATGTTTAGTGTATTAATATTAAATACATGTTTAGTGTATGAATATTAAATACATGTTTAGTGTATAAATATTAAATACATGTTTAGTGTATTAATATCAAATACATGTTTAGTGTATTAATATTAAGTGCACTTTTAGTGTATAAATATTAAATACACGTTTAGTGTAAAAATATTAAATACATGTTTAGTGTATTAATATTAAATATATGTTTAGTTTATTAAAATTAAATACATGTTTTTGTATTAATATTAAATACATATTAAGTGTAAGAATAATAACTACATGTTTATTGAATGAATATCAAATACATGTTTAGTGTATTAATATTAAATATATGTTTAGTTTATTAAAATTAAATACATATTTTTGTATTAATATTAAATACATGTTTAGTGTATAAATATTAAATACATGTTTAGTGTATTAATATTAAATATATGTTTAGTTTATTAAACTTAAATACATGTGTTTGTATTAATATTAAATACATGTTTAGTGTATGAATATTAAATACACGTTTAGTGTATGAATATTAAATACATGTTTAGTTTATGAATATTAAATACATGTCTAGTGGATGAATAATAAATACATATTTAGTGTATTAATATTAAATACATGTTTAGTGTATACATATTAAATACATGTTTAGTGTAATAATATTAAATCAATGTTTAGTGTATGAATATTAAATACATGTTTAGTGTATTAATATTAAATCAATGTTTAGTGTATTAATATCAAATACATGTTTAGTCTATGAATATTAAATACATGTTTAGTGTATAATTAATAACTACATATTTAGTGTATGAATATTAAATACATGTTTAGTGTATTAATATATCAAATACATGTTTAGTGTATAATATTAAATAAATAAATAATAAATGGGTTGTACTTGTATAGCGCTTTTCTACCTTCAAGGTACTCAAGGCGCTTTGACACTACTTCCACATTTACCCATTCACACACACATTCACACACTGATGGAGGGAGCTGCCATGCAAGGCGCTAACCAGCACCCACCAGGAGCAAGGGTGAAGTGTCTTGCTCAGGACACAACGGACGTGACGAGGTTGGTACTAGGTGGGGATTGAACCAGGGACCCTCGGGTTGCGCACGGCCACTCTTCCACTGCGCCACGCCATCCCCTTAAGTGGTACACTTACATTCATCAAGAATTTAAACAGCAATACGCTACAAATGAAATGTCTTGCTTTAAGAAGAAAAGTACTTCCGTTGGTGTTTTAGCAGCACTGAATCACCTACTTCAACGATCTGTAATACTCTTCTAATGCATTGGATTGACATCTTTAAGTTTAAAATTAAATACATGTTTTTGTATTAATATTAAATACATGTTTAGTGTATTAATATTAAATACATGTTTAGTGTATTAATGTTAAATACATGTTTAGTGTATGAATATTCAATACATGTTTAGTGTATTAATATTAAATACATGTTTAGTGTATTAATATTAAATACATGTTTAGTGTATTAATATTAAATACATGTTTAGTGTATTAATATTAAATACATGTTTAGTGTATAAATATAAGTGTATGAGAAACCAAACTTACGTTAAAAAAAAATAAAAGAAATAAAAAAAAGGAAAAAGAGGGAGAGAGAGACGGAGAGGACCGGACTTATTAAGAGGGAACGTGCGCCCTCCTTTGGAGTTCTGCCGCAACTGCACATAAAAAGAAATTCATTATTTCCAAGTGTGCCTTATTTAGAGGATAATAAATACATGTTTACTGTATGAATATTAAATATATGATTAGTATATAATTATATATACGTTTAGTATATGATTATTAAATACATGTTCAGTGTATTAATATTAAATACATGTTTAGTGTATGAATATTAAATACATGTTTAGTGTATGAATGTTAAATACATGTTTAGTGTATAAATATTAAATATATGTTTAGTTTATTAAAATTAAATACATGTTTTTGTATAAATATTAAATACATGTTTAGTGTATAAATATTAAATACATGTTCAGTGTATAAATATAATTGTATGAGAAACCAAACTTGGGCTTCACGGTGGCAGAGGGGTTAGTGCGTCTGCCTCACAATACGAAGGTCCTGCAGTCCTGGGTTCAAATCCAGGCTCGGGATCTTTCTGTGTGGAGTTTGCATGTTCTCCCCGTGAATGCGTGGGTTCCCTCCGGGTACTCCGGCTTCCTCCCACTTCCAAAGACATGCACCTGGGGATAGGTTGATTTGCAACACTAAAATTGGCCCTAGTGTGTGAATGTGAGTGTGAATGTTGTCTGTCTCTGTGTTGGCCCTGCGATGAGGTGGCGACTTGTCCAGGGTGTACCCCGCCTTCCGCCCGATTGTAGCTGAGATAGGCGCCAGCGCTCCCCGCGACCCCGAAAGGGAATAAGCGGTAGAAAATGGATGGATGGAAACCAAACTTATGTAAAAAAAAATAAAAGAAACAAAAAAAAAAGGAAAAAGAGAGAGAGAGAGAGACGGAGAGGACCCGACTTATTAAGAGGGAACGTGCGCCCTCCTGTGGACTTTTGCCGCAACTGCACACATAAAGAAATTCATTATTTCCAAGTGTGTCTTATTTAGAGGATAATAAATACATGTTTACTGTATAAATATTAAATATATGATTAGTATATAATTACATATACGTTTAGTATATGATTATTAAATACATGTTCAGTGTAGTAATATTAAATACACGTCTAGTGTATGAATATTAAATACATGTTTAGTGTATGAATATTAAATACATGTTTAAAGTATGAATATTAAATACATGTTTAGTTTATGAATATTAAATACATGTTTAGTGTATAAATATTAAATACATGTTTCGTGTACATGTTTAGTGTATAAATATTAAATACATGTTAAGTGTATGAATATTAAATACATATTTAGTGTATGAATATTAAATACATGATTAGTGTATTAATATTAAATACATGTTTAGTGTATAAATATTAAATACATGTTTAGTGTATTAATATTAAATCAATGTTTAGTGTATGAATATTAAATACATGTTTAGTGTAAAAATATTAAATACATGTTTAGTGTAAAAATATTAAATACATGTTTAGTGTATTAATATTAAATATATGTTTAGTTTATTAAAATTAAATAAATGTTTTTGTATTAATATTAAATACATGTTTAGTGTATTAATATTAAATACATGTTTAGTGTATAAATGTTAAATACATGTTTAGTGTATAAATATTAAATACATGTTTAGTGTATTAATATTAAATATGTTTAGTTTATTAAAATTAAATACATGTTTTTGTATTAATATTAAATACATGTTTAGTGTGTAAATATTAAAAACTTGTTTAATGTATAAATGTTGAATACAATTTTAGTGTATAAATATTAAATACATGTGTTTGTATTAATATTAAATACATGTTTAGTGTATGAATATTAAATACATGTTTAGTGTATTAATATTAAATACACTTTTAGTGTATAAATATTAAATACACGTTTAGTGTAAAAATATTAAATACACGTTTAGTGTATGAATATTAAATACATGTTTAGTTTATGAATATTAAATACATGTTTAGTGTATGAATATTAAATACACATTTAGTGTATGAATATTAAATATATATTTAGTTTATTAAAATTAAATACATGTTTTTGTATTAATATTAAATACATGTTTAGTGTATAAATATTAAATACATGTTTAGTGTATGAATATTAAATACATGTTTAGTGTATTAATATTAAATACACTTTTAGTGTATAAATATTAAATACACGTTTAGTGTAAAAATATTAAATACACGTTTAGTGTATGAATATTAAATACATGTTTAGTTTATGAATATTAAATACATGTTTAGTGTATGAATATTAAATACACATTTAGTGTATGAATATTAAATATATATTTAGTTTATTAAAATTAAATACATGTTTTTGTATTAATATTAAATACATGTTTAGTGTATAAATATTAAATACATGTTTGGTGTATTAATATTAAATACATGTTTAGTGTATGAATATTAAATACATGTTTAGTGTATTAATATTAAATACACTTTTAGTGTATAAATATTAAATACACGTTTAGTGTAAAAATATTAAATGTTTAGTGTATTAATATTAAATATATGTTTAGTTTATTAAAATTAAATACATGTTTTTGTATTAATATTAACTACATATTAAGTGTAAGAATAATAACTACATGTTTATTGAATGAATATTAAATACATGTTTAGTGTATAAATATTTAATACATGTTTAGTGTATTAATATTAAATATATGTTTAGTTTATTAAAATTAAATACATGTTTTTGTATTAATATTAAAACATGTTTAGTGTATTCATATTAAATTAATGTTTAGTTTATTAATATTAAATACATGTTTAGTGTATTAATATTAAATACATGTTTAGTGTATTAATATAAGTGTATGAGAAACCATCCATCCATCCATCCATTTTCTACCGCTTATTCCCTTTCGGGGTCACGGGGGGCGCTGGCGCCTATCTCAGCTACAATCGGGCGGAAGGCAGGGTACACCCTGGACAAGTCGCCACCTCATCGCAGGGCCAACACAGATAGACAGACAACATTCATACTCACATTCACACACTAGGGACCATTTAGTGTTGCCAATCAACCTATCCCCAGGTCCATGTCTTTGGAGGTGGGAGGAAGCTGAGAAACCAAACTTATGTAAAAAAAAAATAAAAGAAAAAAAAAAAAGGAAAACGAGGGAGTGAGAGAGACGGAGAGGACCGGACTTATTAAGAGGGAACGTGCGCCCTACTGTGGACTTCTGCCGCAACTGCAAATAAAAAGAAATTCATTATTTCCAAGTGTGCCTTATTTAGAGGATAATAAATACATGTTTACTGTATGAATATTAAATATATGATTAGTATATAATTACATATACGTTTATTATATGATTATTAAATACATGTTCAGTGTATTAATATTAAATACATGTTTAGTGTATGAATATTAAAAACATGTTTAGTGTATAAATATTAAATACATGTTTAGTGTATTAATATTAAATACATGTTTAGTGTATTAATATTAAATCAATGTTTAGTGTATGAATATTAAATACATGTTTAGTGTATGAATATTAAATACATGTTTAGTGTATAAATATTAAATACATGTTTAGTGTATGAATATTAAATACATGTTTAGTGTATAAATATTAAATACATGTTTAGTGTATGAATATTAAATACATGTTTAATGTATGAATATTAAATACATGTTTAGTGTATAAATATTAAATACATGTTTCATGTATGAATATTAAATACATGATTAGTGTATAAATATTAAATACATGTTTAGTGTATGAATATTAAATAAATGTTTTTGTATTAATATTAAATACATTTTTAGTGTATAAATATTAAATACATGTTTAGTGTATTAATATTAAATACATGTTTAGTGTATTCATATTAAATACTTGTGTAGTGTATTAATATTAAATATATGTTTAGTTTATTAAAATTAAATACATGTTTTTGTATTAATATTAAATATATGTTTAGTGTATTAATATTAAAAACAAGTTTAGTGTAAAAATATTAAATACATGTTTAGTGTATTAATATTAAATAAATGTTTAGTTTATTAAAATTAAATACATGTTTTTGTATTAATATTGAATACATATTAAGTGTAAGAATAATATCTACATGTTTATTGATTGAATATTAAATACATGTTTAGTGTATGAATATTAAATACATGTTTAGTGTATAAATAATAACCACATGTTTAGTGTATGAATATTAAATACATGTTTAGTGTATAAATATTAAATACATGTTTAGTTTATGAATATTAAATACATGTTTCGTGTATAAATATTAAATACATGTTAAGTGTATAAATATTAATTACATATTTAGTGTATGAATATTAAATACATTATTAGTGTATTAATATTAAATACATGATTAGTGTATAAACATTAAATACATGTTTAGTGTATTAATATTAAATACATGTTTAGTGTATTAATATTAAATACATGTTTAGTGTATAAATAATAACCACATGTTTAGTGTATGAATATTAAATACATGTTTAGTGTATAAATATTAAATACATGTTTAGTGTATTAATCTTAAATATATGTTTAGTTTATTAAAATTAAATACATGTTTTTGTATTAATATTAAATACATGTTTAGTGTATTAATATTAAATACATGTTTATTGTATAAATGTTAAATACATGTTTAGTGTATAAATATTAAATACATGTTTAGTGTATTATTATTAAATATATGTTTAGTTTATTAAAAATTAAAGACATGTTTTTGTATTAATATTAAATATATGTTTAGTGTATAAATATTTAATACATGTTTACTGTATTAATATTAAATACATGTTTAAGGTATAAATAATAACTATATGTTTAGTGTATGAATATTAAATACATGTTTAGTGTATAAATATTAAATACATGTTTAGTGTATTAATATTAAATATATGTTTAGTTAATTAAAAATTAAAAACATGTTTTTGTATTAATATTAAATACATGTTTAGTGTATAAATATTAAATACATGTTTAGTGTATTAATATTAAATACAGGTTTAGTGTATTAATATTAAATATATGTTTAATGTATGAATATTAAATACATGTTTAGTGTATGAATATTAAATACATGTTTAATGTATGAATATTAGATACATGTTTAGTGTATAAATATTAAATACATGTTTCGTGTATAAATATTAAATACATGTTAAGTGTATAAATATTAAATACATATTTAGTGTATAAATATTAAATACATGATTAGTGTATTAATATTAAATACATGATTAGTGTATAAATACTAAATACATGTTTAGTGTATTAATATTAAATACATGTTTAGTGTATTAATATTAAATACATGTTTAGTGTATATATAATAACCACATGTTTAGTGTATGAATATTAAATACATGTTTAGTTTATAAATATTAAATACATGTTTAGTGTAATAATATTAAATATATGTTTAGTTTATTAAAATTAAATACATGTTTTTGTATTAATATGAAATACATGTTTAGTGTATAAATATTAAATGCATGTTTAGTGTATTAATATTAAATACATGTTTAGTGTATTAATGTTAAATACATGTTTAGTGTATGAATATTAAATACATGTTTAGTGTATAAATAATAACTACATGTTTAGTGTATGAATATTAAATACATGGTTAGTGTATTAATATTAAATACATGTTTAGTGTATTAATATTAAATATATGTTTAGTTCATTAAAATTAAATACATGTTTTTGTATTAATATTAAATACATGTTTAGTGTGTTAATATTAAATACATGTTTAGTGTATAAATATTAAATACATGTTTAGTGTATAAATATTAAATACATGTTTAGTGTATTAATATTAAATATATGTTTATTTTATTAAAATTAAATACATGTTTTTGTATTAATATTAAATACATGTTTAGTCTATTAATATTAAATACATGTTTAGTGTAAAAATATTAAATACATGTTTAGTGCATTAATATTAAATATATGTTTAGTGTATTAATATTAAACATATGTTTAGTTTATTAAAAATGACATACATGTTTTTGTATTAATATTAAATACATGTTTAGTGTATAAATATTAAATACATGTTTAGTGTATTCATATTAAATACTTGTTTAGTGTATTAATATTAAATATATGTTTAGTTTATTAAAATTAAATACATGTTTTTGTATTAATATTAAATACATGTTTAGTATATTAATATTAAAAACACGTTTAGTGTAAAAATATTAAACACATGTTTAGTGTTCTAATATTAAATATATGTTTAGTTTATTAAAATTAAATACATGTTTTTGTATTAATATTAAATACATATTAAGTGCAAGAATAATAACTACATGTTTATTGAATGAATATTAAATACATGTTTAGTGTATAAATATTAAATATATGTTTAGTGTATTCATATTAAATACTTGTTTAGTGTATTAATATTAAATATATGTTTAGTGTATGAATATTAAATACATGTTTAGTGTATAATTTTTAAATACATGTTTAGTGTATTAATATTAAATATATGTTTAGTTTATTAAAAATTAAATACATGTTTTTGTATTAATATTAAATACATGTTTAGTGTATAAATATTAAATACATGTTTAGTGTATCGATATTAAATACAGGTTTAGTGTATTAATATTATATATATGTTTAGTTTATTAAAATTAAATACATATTTTTGTATTAATATTAAATACATGTTTAGTGTATTGATATTAAATACATGTTTAGTGTATGAATGTTAAATACATGTTTAGTGTATGAATATTAAATACATGTTTAGTGTATTCATATTAAATACATGTTTAGTGTATTAATATTAAATATATGTTTAGTTTATTAAAATTAAATACATGTTTTTGTATTAATATTAAATACATGTTTAGTGTATTAATATTAAAAACATGTTTAGTGTATAAATGTTCAATACATGTTTAGTGTATAAATATTAAATACATGTTTAGTGTATCAATATTAAATACAGGTTTAGTGTATTAATATTATATATATGTTTAGTTTATTAAAATTAAATACATATTTTTGTATTAATATTAAATACATGTTTAGTGTATTGATATTAAATACATGTTTAGTGTATGAATGTTAAATACATGTTTAGTGTATGAATATTAAATACATGTTTAGTGTATTCATATTAAATACATGTTTAGTGTATTAATATTAAATATATGTTTAGTTTATTAAAATTAAATACATGTTTTTGTATTAATATTAAATACATGTTTAGTGTATTAATATTAAAAACATGTTTAGTGTATAAATGTTCAATACATGTTTAGTGTATAAATATTAAATACATGTTTAGTGTATTAATATTAAATATATGTTTAGTTTATTAAAATTAAATACATGTTTTTGTATTAATATTAAATACATGTTTAGTGTATTGATATTAAATACATGTTTAGTGTATAAATGTTAAATACATGTTTAGTGTATGAATATTAAGTACATGTTTAGTGTATTAATATTAAATATGTTTAGTTTATTAAAATTAAATACATGGTTAGTGTATTAATATTAAATATATGTTTAGTTTATTAAACATAAATACATGTTTTTGTATTAATATTAAATACATGTTTAGTGTATGAATATTTAATACATGTTTAGTGTATAAATATTAAATATGTTTAGTTTATTAAAATTAAATACATGGTTAGTGTATTAATATTAAATATATGTTTAGTTTATTAAACTTAAATACATGTTTTTGTATTAATATTAAATACATGTTTAGTTCATGAATATTAAATACATGTTTAGTGGATGGATTTCAATAAATACATATTTAGTGTATTAAAATTAAATACATGTTTTTTTTATAAATATTAAATCCATGTTTAGTGTATAAATATTAAGTACACTTTTAGTGTATGAATATTAAATACATGTTTAGTGTAAAAATATTAAATACATGTTTTTTGTATAAATATTAAATACATGTTTAGTGTATGAATATCAAATACATGATTAGTGTATTAATATTAAATACATGTTTAGTGTATTAACATTAAATACATGTTTAGTTTATTACAATTAAATACATGTTTTTGTATTAATATTAAATACATGTTTAGTGTATAAATATTAAATACATGTTTAGTGTATTAATATTAAATACATGTTTGGTGTATAAATATAAGTGTGTTGGCCCTGCGATGAGGTGGCGACTTGTCCAGGGTGTACCCCGCCTTCCGCCCGATTGTAGCTGAGATAGGCGCCAGCGCCCCCCGCGACCCCGAAAGGGAATAAGCGGTAGAAAATGGATGGATGGATGGATGGAGAAACCAAACTTATGTAAAAAAAAAATAAAATAAACAAAAAAAAGGAAAAAGAGAGAGAGAGAGACTGAGAGGACCGGACTTATTAAGAGGGAACGTGCGCCCTCCTGTGGAGTTCTGTCGCAACTGCACACATAAAGAAATTCATTATTTCCAAGTGTGCCTTATTTAGAGGATAATAAATACATGTTTACTGTATGAATATTAAATATATGATTAGTATATAATTACATATACGTTCAGTATATGATTAATAAATACATGTTCAGTGTATTAAGCTTAAATAAATGTTTAGTGTATGAATATTAAATACATGTTTAGTGAATAAATATTAAATACATGTTTACTGTATGAAAATTAAATATATGTTTAGTGTATTAATATTAAATCAATGTTTAGTGTATAAATATTAAATACATGTTTAATGTATTAATATTAAATACAGGTTTAGTGTATTAATATTAAATATATGTTTAGTTTATTAAAATTAAATACATATTTTTGTATTAATATTAAATACATTTTTAGTGTATTAATATTAAATACATGTTTAGTGTCTAAATGTTAAATACATGTTTAGTGTATAAATATTAAATACATGTTTAGTGTATAAATAATAACTACATGTTTAGTGTATGAATATTAAATACATGTTTAGTGTATTCATATTAAATACATGTTTATTGTATTAATATTAAATATATGTTTAGTTTATTAAAATTAAATACATGTTTTTGTATTAATATTAAATACATGTTTAGTGTATTAATATTAAAAACATGTTTAGTGTATTAATGTTGAATAAATGTTTAGTGTATGAATATTAAATACATGTTTAGTGTATTAATATTGAATATATGTTTAGTTTATTAAAATTAAATACATGTTTTTGTATTAATATTAAATACATGTTTAGTGTATGAATATTAAATACATGTTTAGTGAATAAATATTAAATACATGTTTACTGTATGAAAATTAAATATATGTTTAGTGTATTAATATTAAATCAATGTTTAGTGTATAAATATTAAATACATGTTTAGTGTATTAATATTAAATACAGGTTTAGTGTATTAATATTAAATATATGTTTAGTTTATTAAAATTAAATACATATTTTTGTATTAATATTAAATACATGTTTAGTGTATTAATATTAAATACATGTTTAGTGTCTAAATGTTGAATACATGTTTAGTGTATAAATAATAACTACATGTTTAGTGTATGAATATTAAATACATGTTTAGTGTATTCATATTAAATACATGTTTATTGTATTAATATTAAATATATGTTTAGTTTATTAAAATTAAATACATGTTTTTGTATTAATATTAAATACATGTTTAGTGTATTAATATTAAAAACATGTTTAGTGTATTAATGTTGAATAAATGTTTAGTGTATGAATATTAAATACATGTTTAGTGTATTAATATTGAATATATGTTTAGTTTATTAAAATTAAATACATGTTTTTGTATTAATATTAAATACATGTTTAGTGTATTAATATTAAATACATGTTTAGTGTATAAATGTTAAATACATGTTTAGTGTATGAATATTAAATACATGTTTAGTGTATTAATATTAAATATGTTTAGTTTATTAAAATTAAATACATGGTTAGTGTATTAATATTAAATATATGTTTAGTTTATTAAACTTAAATACATGTTTCTGTATTAATATTAAATACCTGTTTAGTGTATGAATATTTAATACACGTTTAGTGTACGAATATTAAATACATGTTTAGTTCATGAATATTAAATACATGTTTAGTGTATTATTATTAAATATATGTTTAGTTTATTAAAATTAAATACATGTTTTTGTATGAATATTAAATACATGTTTAGTGTATGAATATTAAATACATGTTTAGTGTATGAATAATAAATACATGTTTCGTGTATGAATATTAAATACATGTTTACTGTATTAATATTAAATATATGTTTAGTTTCTTAAAATTAAATACATGTTTTTTGTATTAATATTAAATACATGTTTAGTGTATAAATGTTAAGTACACTTTTAGTGTATGAATATTAAATACACGTTTAGTGTATAAATATTAAATACATGTTTAGTTTATTAAAATTAAATACATGTTTTTGTATTAATATTAAATACATGTTTAGTGTATTAATATTAAATACATGTTTAGTGTATTGATATTAAATACATGTTTAGTGCATTAATGTTAAAGACATGTTTACTGTATGAATATTAAATATATGATTAGTGTATAATTACATATACGTTTAGTATATGATTATTAAATACATGTTCAGTGTATTAATATTAAATACATGTTTAGTGTATGAATATTAAATACATGTTAAGTGTATAAATATTAAATACAACTTTAGTGTATGAATATTAAATACATGTTTAGTGTATTAATATTAAATCAATGTTTAGTGTAAGACTATTAAATACATGTTTAGTGTATA
Organism: Nerophis ophidion; assembly: GCF_033978795.1. Classification (NCBI taxonomy): domain Eukaryota; kingdom Metazoa; phylum Chordata; class Actinopteri; order Syngnathiformes; family Syngnathidae; genus Nerophis; species Nerophis ophidion. The sequence continues at coordinate 193,589 of NW_026906955.1, forward strand.
AATATCAAATACATGTTTAGTGTATGAATATTAAATACATGTTTAGTGTATAAATATTAAATACATGTTTAGTGTATGAATATTAAATACATGTTTAATGTATGAATATTAAATACATGTTTAGTGTAAAAATATTAAATACATGTTTCGTGTATGAATATTAAATACATGTTTAGTGTATTAATATTAAATATATGTTTAGTTTATTGAAAATTAAATACCTGTTTTTGTATTAATATGAAATACATGTTTATTGTATAAATATTAAATACATGTTTAGTGTATTAATATTAAATACAGGTTTAGTGTATAAATATTAAATACATGTTTAATGTGTGAATATTAAATACATGTTTAGTGTATGAATATTAAATACATGTTTAATGTATGAATATTAAATACATGTTTAGTGTATGAATATTAAATACATGTTTAATGTATGAATATTAAATACATGTTTCGTGTATAAATATTAAATACATGTTAAGTGTATAAATATTAAATACATATTTAGTGTATAAATATTAAATACATGATTAGTGTATTAATATTAAATACATCATTAGTGTATAAATATTAAATACATGTTTAGTGTATTAATATTAAATACATGTTTAGTGTATTAATATTAAATACATGTTTAGTGTATAAATAATAACTACATGTTTAGTGTATGAATATTAAATACATGTTTAGTGTATAAATATTAAATACATGTTTAGTTCATTAAAATTAAATACATGTTTTTGTATTAATATTAAATACATGTTTTTGTATTAATATTAAATACATGTTTAGTGTATTAATATTAAATACATGTTTAGTGTATTAATATTAAAACATGTTTAGTGTTTAATAGTTAAATACATGTTTAGTGTATAAATATTAAATACATTATTAGTGTATTAATATTAAATATGTTTAGTTTATTAAAATTAAATACATGTTTTTGTATTAATATTAAATACATGTTTAGTGTATAAATATTAAATATATATTTAGTTTATTAAACTTAAATACATGTGTTTGTATTAATATTAAATACATGTTTAGTGTATGAATATTAAATACATGTTTAGTTTATGAATATTAAATACATGTTTAGTGGATAATATTAAATACATGTTTAGTGTATAAATATTAAATACATGTTTAGTGTATTAATATTAAATACATGTTTAGTGTATGAATATCAAATACACTTTTAGTGTATAAATTTTAAATACACGTTTAGTGTAAAAATATTAAATACATGTTTAGTGTATTAATATTAAATATATGTTTAGTTTATTAAAATTAAATACATGTTTTTGTATTAATATTAAATACATATTAAGTGTAAGAATAATAACGACATGTTTATTGAATGAATATCAAATACATGTTTAGTGTATTAATATTAAATATATGTTTAGTTTATTAAAATTAAATACATATTTTTGTATTAATATTAAATACATATTTAGTGTATTAATATTAAATACATGTTTAGTGTATTAATATTAAATACATGTTTAGTGTCTAAATGTTAAATACATGTTTAGTGTATAAATATTAAATACATGTTTAGTGTATAAATAATAACTACATGTTTAGTGTATGAATATTAAATACATGTTTAGTGTATTCATATTAAATACATGTTTATTGTATTAATATTAAATATATGTTTAGTTTATTAAAATTAAATACATGTTTTTGTATTAATATTAAATACATGTTTAGTGTATTAATATTAAAAACATGTTTAGTGTATTAATGTTGAATAAATGTTTAGTGTATGAATATTAAATACATGTTTAGTGTATTAATATTGAATATATGTTTAGTTTATTAAAATTAAATACATGTTTTTGTATTAATATTAAATACATGTTTAGTGTATTAATATTAAATACATGTTTAGTGTATAAATGTTAAATACATGTTTAGTGTATGAATATTAAATACATGTTTAGTGTATTAATATTAAATATGTTTAGTTTATTAAAATTAAATACATGGTTAGTGTATTAATATTAAATATATGTTTAGTTTATTAAACTTAAATACATGTTTCTGTATTAATATTAAATACCTGTTTAGTGTATGAATATTTAATACACGTTTAGTGTACGAATATTAAATACATGTTTAGTTCATGAATATTAAATACATGTTTAGTGTATTATTATTAAATATATGTTTAGTTTATTAAAATTAAATACATGTTTTTGTATGAATATTAAATACATGTTTAGTGTATGAATATTAAATACATGTTTAGTGTATGAATAATAAATACATGTTTCGTGTATGAATATTAAATACATGTTTACTGTATTAATATTAAATATATGTTTAGTTTCTTAAAATTAAATACATGTTTTTTGTATTAATATTAAATACATGTTTAGTGTATAAATGTTAAGTACACTTTTAGTGTATGAATATTAAATACACGTTTAGTGTAATAATATTAAATACATGTTTTTTGTATAAATATTAAATACAAGTTTAGTGTATGAATATCAAATACATGATTAGTGTATTAATATTAAATACATGTTTAGTGTATTAATATTAAATACATGTTTAGTTTATTAAAATTAAATACATGTTTTTGTATTAATATTAAATACATGTTTAGTGTATTAATATTAAATACATGTTTAGTGTATTGATATTAAATACATGTTTAGTGCATTAATGTTAAAGACATGTTTACTGTATGAATATTAAATATATGATTAGTGTATAATTACATATAGGTTTAGTATATGATTATTAAATACATGTTCAGTGTATTAATATTAAATACATGTTTAGTGTATGAATATTAAATACATGTTAAGTGTATAAATATTAAATACAACTTTAGTGTATGAATATTAAATACATGTTTAGTGTATTAATATTAAATCAATGTTTAGTGTAAGACTATTAAATACATGTTTAGTGTATAAATATCAAATACATGTTTAGTGTATGAATATTAAATACATGTTTAGTGTATAAATATTAAATACATGTTTAGTGTATGAATATTAAATACATGTTTAATGTATGAATATTAAATACATGTTTAGTGTAAAAATATTAAATACATGTTTCGTGTATGAATATTAAATACATGTTTAGTGTATTAATATTAAATATATGTTTAGTTTATTGAAAATTAAATACCTGTTTTTGTATTAATATGAAATACATGTTTAGTGTATAAATATTAAATACATGTTTAGTGTATTAATATTAAATACAGGTTTAGTGTATAAATATTAAATACATGTTTAGTGTATAAATAATAACTACATGTTTAGTGTATGAATATTAAATACATGTTTAGTGTATAAATATTAAATACATGTTTAGTTCATTAAAATTAAATACATGTTTTTGTATTAATATTAAATACATGTTTTTGTATTAATATTAAATACATGTTTAGTGTATTAATATTAAATACATGTTTAGTGTATTAATATTAAAAACATGTTTAGTGTTTAATAGTTAAATACATGTTTAGTGTATAAATATTAAATACATTATTAGTGTATTAATATTAAATATGTTTAGTTTATTAAAATTAGATACATGTTTTTGTATTAATATTAAATACATGTTTAGTGTATAAATATTAAATACATGTTTAGTGTATGAATATTAAATACATGTTTAGTGGATAATAATAAATACATATTTAGTGTATTAATATTAAATACATGTTTATTGTATAAATATTAAATACATGTTTAGTGTATAAATATTAAATACAGGTTTAGTGTATTAATATTAAATACATGTTTAGTGTATAAATGTTAAATACATGTTTAGTGTATGAATATTAAATACATGTTTAGTGTATTAATATTAAATATGTTTAGTTTATTAAAATTAAATACATGGTTAGTGTATTAATATTAAATATATGTTTAGTTTATTAAACTTAAATACATGTTTCTGTATTAATATTAAATACCTGTTTAGTGTATGAATATTTAATACACGTTTAGTGTACGAATATTAAATACATGTTTAGTTCATGAATATTAAATACATGTTTAGTGGATAAATAACAGATACATATTTAGTGTATTAATATTAAATACATGTTTAGTGTATGAATATTAAATACATGTTTAGTGTATTATTATTAAATATATGTTTAGTTTGTTAAAATTAAATACATGTTTTTGTATGAATATTAAATACATGTTTTTGTATGAATATTAAATACATGTTTAGTTCATGAATATTAAATACATGTTTAGTGGATAAATAACAGATACATATTTAGTGTATTAATATTAAATACATGTTTAGTGTATGAATATTAAATACATGTTTACTGTATTAATATTAAATATATGTTTAGTTTCTTAAAATTAAATACATGTTTTTTGTAATAATATTAAATACATGTTTAGTGTATAAATGTTAAGTACACTTTTAGTGTATGAATATTAAATACACGTTTAGTGTAATAATATTAAATACATGTTTTTTGTATAAATATTAAATACAAGTTTAGTGTATGAATATCAAATACATGATTAGTGTATTAATATTAAATACATGTTTAGTGTATTAATATTAAATACATGTTTAGTTTATTAAAATTAAATACATGTTTTTGTATTAATATTAAATACATGTTTAGTGTATGAATATTAAATACATGTTTAGTGTATAAATATTAAATACATGTTTAGTGTATGAATATTAAATACATGTTTAATGTATGAATATTAAATACATGTTTAGTGTAAAAATATTAAATACATGTTTCGTGTATGAATATTAAATACATGTTTAGTGTATTAATATTAAATATATGTTTAGTTTATTGAAAATTAAATACCTGTTTTTGTATTAATATGAAATACATGTTTAGTGTATAAATATTAAATACATGTTTAGTGTATTAATATTAAATACAGGTTTAGTGTATAAATATTAAATACATGTTTAATGTGTGAATATTAAATACATGTTTAGTGTATGAATATTAAATACATGTTTAATGTATGAATATTAAATACATGTTTCGTGTATAAATATTAAATACATGTTAAGTGTATAAATATTAAATACATGTTTAGTGTATGAATATTAAATACATGTTTAGTGTATAAATATTAAATACATGTTTAGTGTATGAATATTAAATACATGTTTAATGTATGAATATTAAATACATGTTTAGTGTAAAAATATTAAATACATGTTTCGTGTATGAATATTAAATACATGTTTAGTGTATTAATATTAAATATATGTTTAGTTTATTGAAAATTAAATACCTGTTTTTGTATTAATATGAAATACATGTTTAGTGTATAAATATTAAATACATGTTTAGTGTATTAATATTAAATACAGGTTTAGTGTATAAATATTAAATACATGTTTAGTGTATAAATAATAACTACATGTTTAGTGTATGAATATTAAATACATGTTTAGTGTATAAATATTAAATACATGTTTAGTTCATTAAAATTAAATACATGTTTTTGTATTAATATTAAATACATGTTTTTGTATTAATATTAAATACATGTTTAGTGTATTAATATTAAATACATGTTTAGTGTATTAATATTAAAAACATGTTTAGTGTTTAATAGTTAAATACATGTTTAGTGTATAAATATTAAATACATTATTAGTGTATTAATATTAAATATGTTTAGTTTATTAAAATTAGATACATGTTTTTGTATTAATATTAAATACATGTTTAGTGTATGAATATTAAATACATGTTTAGTGGATAATAATAAATACATATTTAGTGTATTAATATTAAATACATGTTTATTGTATAAATATTAAATACATGTTTAGTGTATAAATATTAAATACAGGTTTAGTGTATTAATATTAAATACATGTTTAGTGTATAAATGTTAAATACATGTTTAGTGTATGAATATTAAATACATGTTTAGTGTATTAATATTAAATATGTTTAGTTTATTAAAATTAAATACATGGTTAGTGTATTAATATTAAATATATGTTTAGTTTATTAAACTTAAATACATGTTTCTGTATTAATATTAAATACCTGTTTAGTGTATGAATATTTAATACACGTTTAGTGTACGAATATTAAATACATGTTTAGTTCATGAATATTAAATACATGTTTAGTGGATAAATAACAGATACATATTTAGTGTATTAATATTAAATACATGTTTAGTGTATGAATATTAAATACATGTTTAGTGTATTATTATTAAATATATGTTTAGTTTGTTAAAATTAAATACATGTTTTTGTATGAATATTAAATACATGTTTTTGTATGAATATTAAATACATGTTTAGTTCATGAATATTAAATACATGTTTAGTGGATAAATAACAGATACATATTTAGTGTATTAATATTAAATACATGTTTAGTGTATGAATATTAAATACATGTTTACTGTATTAATATTAAATATATGTTTAGTTTCTTAAAATTAAATACATGTTTTTTGTAATAATATTAAATACATGTTTAGTGTATAAATGTTAAGTACACTTTTAGTGTATGAATATTAAATACACGTTTAGTGTAATAATATTAAATACATGTTTTTTGTATAAATATTAAATACAAGTTTAGTGTATGAATATCAAATACATGATTAGTGTATTAATATTAAATACATGTTTAGTGTATTAATATTAAATACATGTTTAGTTTATTAAAATTAAATACATGTTTTTGTATTAATATTAAATACATGTTTAGTGTATGAATATTAAATACATGTTTAGTGTATAAATATTAAATACATGTTTAGTGTATGAATATTAAATACATGTTTAATGTATGAATATTAAATACATGTTTAGTGTAAAAATATTAAATACATGTTTCGTGTATGAATATTAAATACATGTTTAGTGTATTAATATTAAATATATGTTTAGTTTATTGAAAATTAAATACCTGTTTTTGTATTAATATGAAATACATGTTTAGTGTATAAATATTAAATACATGTTTAGTGTATTAATATTAAATACAGGTTTAGTGTATAAATATTAAATACATGTTTAATGTGTGAATATTAAATACATGTTTAGTGTATGAATATTAAATACATGTTTAATGTATGAATATTAAATACATGTTTCGTGTATAAATATTAAATACATGTTAAGTGTATAAATATTAAATACATGTTTAGTGTATGAATATTAAATACATGTTTAGTGTATAAATATTAAATACATGTTTAGTGTATGAATATTAAATACATGTTTAATGTATGAATATTAAATACATGTTTAGTGTAAAAATATTAAATACATGTTTCGTGTATGAATATTAAATACATGTTTAGTGTATTAATATTAAATATATGTTTAGTTTATTGAAAATTAAATACCTGTTTTTGTATTAATATGAAATACATGTTTAGTGTATAAATATTAAATACATGATTAGTGTATTAATATTAAATACATCATTAGTGTATAAATATTAAATACATGTTTAGTGTATTAATATTAAATACATGTTTAGTGTATTAATATTAAATACATGTTTAGTGTATAAATAATAACTACATGTTTAGTGTATGAATATTAAATACATGTTTAGTGTATAAATATTAAATATATGTTTAGTTCATTAAAATTAAATACATGTTTTTGTATTAATATTAAATACATGTTTTTGTATTAATATTAAATACATGTTTAGTGTATTAATATTAAATACATGTTTAGTGTATTAATATTAAAAACATGTTTAGTGTTTAATAGTTAAATACATGTTTAGTGTATAAATATTAAATACATTATTAGTGTATTAATATTAAATATGTTTAGTTTATTAAAATTAAATACATGTTTTTGTATTAATATTAAATACATGTTTAGTGTATAAATATTAAATACATGTTTAGTGTATTAACATTAAATATATGTTTAGTTTATTAAACTTAAATACATGTGTTTGTATTAATATTAAATACATGTTTAGTGTATGAATATTAAATACATGTTTAGTTTATGAATATTAAATACATGTTTAATGGATAATAATAAATACATATTTAGTGTATTAATATTAAATACATGTTTAGTGTATAAATATCAAATACATGTTTAGTGTATAAATATTAAATACAGGTTTAGTGTATTAATATTAAATACATGTTTAGTGTATTAATATTAAATATACATTTAGTTTATTAAAATTAAATACATGTTTTTGTATTAATATTAAATACATGTTTAGTGTATAAATATTAAATACATGTTTAGTGTATTAATATTAAATACATGTTTAGTGTATGAATATCAAATACACTTTTAGTGTATAAATATTAAATACACGTTTAGTGTAAAAATATTAAATACATGTTTAGTGTATTAATATTAAATATATGTTTAGTTTATTAAAATTAAATACATGTTTTTGTATTAATATTAAATACATATTAAGTGTAAGAATAATAACGACATGTTTATTGAATGAATATCAAATACATGTTTAGTGTATTAATATTAAATATATGTTTAGTTTATCAAAATTAAATACATATTTTTGTATTAATATTAAATACATATTTAGTGTATTAATATTAAATACATGTTTAGTGTATAAATGTTAAATACATGTTTAGTGTATAAATATTAAATACATGTTTAGTGTATGAATATTAAATATATGTTTAATGTATGAATATTAAATACAGTTTTAGCGTATAAATATTAAATACATGTTTCGTGTATGAATATTCAATACATGTTTAGTCTATAAATATTAAATACATGTTTAATGTATAAATATTAAATACATGTTTAGTGTATAAATATTAAATACATGTTTCGTGTATAAATATTAAATAAATTTTAAGTGTATAAATATTAAATACATATTTAGTGTATGAATATTAAATACATGATTAGTGTATTAATATTAAATACATGGTTAGTGTATTAATATTAAATACATGTTTAGTGTATAAACGTTAAATACATGTTTAGTGTATAAATATTAAATACATGTTTAGTGTATTAATATTAAATATGTTTAGTTTGTTAAACTTAAATACATGTGTTTGTATTAATATTAAATACATGTTTAGTGTATAAATATTAAATACATGTTTAGTGTATAAATATTAAATACATATTTAGTGTATGAATATTAAATACATGATTAGTGTATTAATATTAAATACATGTTTAGTGTATTAATATTAAATACATGTTTAGTGTATAAACGTTAAATACATGTTTAGTGTATAAATATTGAATACATGTTTAGTGTATTAATATTAAATATGTTTAGTTTGTTAAACTTAAATACATGTGTTTGTATTAATATTAAATACATGTTTAGTGTATAAATATTAAATACATGTTTAGTGTATTAATATTAAATATATGTTTAGTTTATTAAACTTAAATACATGTGTTTGTATTAATATTAAATACATGTTTAGTGTATGAATATTAAATACACGTTTAGTGTATGAATATTAAATACATGTTTAGTTTATGAATATTAAATACATGCTTAGTGGATAAATAATAAATACATATTTAGTGTATTAATATTAAATACATGTTTAGTGTATGAATATTAAATACATGTTTAGTGTATTAATATTAAATCAATGTTTAGTGTATGAACATTAAATACATGTTTAGTGTATGAATATCAAATACATGTTCAGTGTATGAATATTAAATACATGTTTAGTGTATAATTAATAACTACTTATTTAGTGTATGAATATTAAATACATGTTTAGTGTATGAATATCAAATACATGTTCAGTGTATGAATATTAAATACATGTTTAGTGTATAATTAATAACTACTTATTTAGTGTATGAATATTAAATACATGTTTAGTGTATTAATATATCAAATACATGTTTAGTGTATAATATTAAATATATGTTTAGTTTATTAAAATTAAATACATGTTTTTGTATTAATATTAAATACATGTTTAGTGTATTAATATTAAATACATGTTTAGTGTATTAATGTTAAATACATGTTTAGTGTATGAATATTAAATACATGTTTAGTGTATTAATATTAAATACATGTTTAGTGTATAAATAATAACTACATATTTAGTGTATGAATATTAAATACATGTTTAGTGTATTAATATTAAATACATGTTTAGTGTATACATATTTAATACATGTTTAGTGTATTAATATTAAATAAATGTTTAGTTTATTAAAATTGAATACATATTTTTGTATTAATATTAAATACATGTTTAGTGTATTAATATTAAATACATGTTTAGTGTATTAATATTAAATACATGTTTAGTGTATTAATATTGAATACATGTTTGGTGTATAAATATAAGTGTATGAAAAACCAAACTTACGTAAAAAAAAAAAAAATAAACAAAAAAAAGGAAAAAGAGGGAGAGAGAGACGGAGAGGACGAGACTTATTAAGAGGGAACGTGCGCCCTCCTGTGGAGTTCTGCCGCAACTGCACACATAAAGAAATTCATTATTTCCAAGTGTGCCTTATTTAGAGGATAATAAATACATGTTTACTGTATGAATATTAAATATATGATTAGTATATAATTACATATACGTTTAGTATATGATTATTAAATACTTGTTCGGTGTATTAATATTAAATACATGTTTAGTGTATGAATATTAAATACATGTTTAGTGTATGAATGTTAAATACATGTTTAGTGTATAAATATTAAATATATGTTTAGTTTATTAAAATCAAATACATGTTTTTGTATTAATATTAAATACATGTTTAGTGTATAAATATTAAATACATGTTTAGTGTATAAATATTAAATACATGTTTAGTGTATAAATATAAGTGTATGAGAAACCAAATTTATGTAAAAAAAAATAAAAGAAACAAAAAAAAAAGGAAAAAGAGAGAGAGAGAGAGACGGAGAGGACCGGACTTATTAAGAGGGAACGTGCGCCTTCCTGTGGAGTTCTGCCGGAACTGCACACATAAAGAAATTCATTATTTCCAAGTGTGCCTTATTTAGAGGATAATAAATACATGTTTACTGTATGAATATTAAATATATGATTAGTATATAATTACATATACGTTTAGTATATGATTATTAAATACATGTTCAGTGTATTAATATTAAATACATGTTTAGTGTATTAATATTAAATACATGTTTAGTGTATAAATATTAAATACATGTTTAGTGTATAAATATTAAATACATGTTTAGTGTATTAATATTAAATCAATGTTTAGTGTATAAATATTAAATACATGTTTAGTGTAAAAATATTGAATACATGTTTAGTGTATTAATATTAAATATATGTTTAGTTTATTAAAATTAAATACATGTTTTTGTATTAATATTAAATACATGTTTAGTGTATTAATATTAAATACATGTTCAGTGTATTAATATTAAATACATGTTTAGTGTATTAATATTAAATACATGTTTAGTGTATAAATATTAAATACATGTTTAGTGTATAAATATTAAATACATGTTTAGTGTATTAATATTAAATCAATGTTTAGTGTATAAATATTAAATACATGTTTAGTGTAAAAATATTGAATACATGTTTAGTGTATTAATATTAAATATATGTTTAGTTTATTAAAATTAAATACATGTTTTTGTATTAATATTAAATACATGTTTAGTGTATTAATATTAAATACATGTTTAGTGTATAAATGTTAAATACATGTTTAGTGTATAAATATTAAATACATGTTTAGTGTATTAATATTAAATATGTTTAGTTTATTCAAATTAAATACATGTTTTTGTATTAATATTAAATACATGTTTAGTGTATAAATATTAAAAACATGTTTAATGTATAAATTTTAAATACATGTTTAGTGTATAAATATTAAATACATGTTTAGTGTATTAATATTAAATATATGTTTAGTTGATTAAAATTAAATACATGTTTTTGTATTAATATTAAATACATGTTTAGTGTATAAATATTAAATACATGTTTAGTGTATTAATATTTAATATATGTTTAGTTTATTAAACTTAAATACATGTGTTTGTATTAATATTAAATACATGTTTAGTGTATGAATATTAAATACACGTTTAGTGTATGAATATTAAATACATGTTTAGTTTATGAATATTAAATACATGTTTAGTGTATGAATATTAAATACACGTTTAGTGTATGAATATTAAATATATATTTAGTTTATTAAAATTAAATACATGTTTTTGTATTAATATTAAATACATGTTTAGTGTATAAATATTAAATACATGTTTAGTGTATTAATATTAAATACATGTTTAGTGTATGAATATTAAATACATGTTTAGTGTATTAATATTAAATACACTTTTAGTGTATAAATATTAAATACACGTTTAGTGTAAAAATATTAAATACATGTTTAGTGTATTAATAATAAATATATGTTTAGTTTATTAAAATTAAATACATGTTTTTGTATTAATATTAAATACATATTAAGTGTAAGAATAATAACTACATGTTTATTGAATGAATATTAAATACATGTTTAGTGTATAAATATTTAATACATGTTTAGTCTATTAATATTAAATATATGTTTAGTTTATTAAAATTAAATACATGTTTTTGTATTAATATTAAATACATATTAAGTGTAAGAATAATAACTATATGTTTATTGAATGAATATTAAATACATGTTTAGTGTATAAATATTTAATATATGTTTAGTGTATTAATATTAAATACATGTTTAGTGTATAAATATTAAATACATGTTTCATGTATGAATATTAAATACATGTTTATTGTATACATATTAAATACATGTTAAGTGTATAAATATTAAATACATATTTAGTGTATAAATATTAAATACATGATTAGTGTATGAATATTAAATACATGTTTAGTGTATGAATATTAAATACATGTTTTTGTATTAATATTAAATACATTTTTAGTGTATAAATATTAAATACATGTTTAGTGTATTAATATTAAATACATATTTAGTGTATTCATATTAAATACTTGTTTAGTGTATTAATATTAAATATATGTTTAGTTTATTAAAATTAAATACATGTTTTTGTATTAATATTAAATACATGTTTAGTGTATTAATATTAAAAACACGTTTAGTGTAAAAATATTAAATACATTTTTAGTGTATTAATATTAAATATATGTTTAGTTTATTAAAATTAAATACATGTTTTTGTATTAATATTGAATACATATTAAGTGTAAGAATAATATATACATGTTTATTGAATTAATATTAAATACATGTTTAGTGTATAAATATTTAATACATGTTTACTGTATTAATATTAAATACATGTTCAGTGTATAAATAATAACTACATGTTTAGTGTATGAATATTAAATACATGTTTAGTGTATAAATATTAAATACATGTTTAGTGTATTAATATTAAATATTTGTTTAGTTTATTAAAAATTAAATACATGTTTTTGTATTAATATTAAATACATGTTTAGTGTATAAATATTAAATACATGTTTAGTGTATTACTATTAAATACAGGTTTAGTGTATAAATATTAAATACATGTTTAATGTATGAATATTAAATACATGTTTAGTGTATGAATATTAAATACATGTTTAGTGTATAAATATATGTGTTTGAAAAACCAAACTTATGTAAAAATAAAATAAAATAAACAAAAAAAAGGAAAAAGAGAGAGAGAGAGACGGAGAGGACCGGACTTATTAAGAGGGAACGTGCGCCCTCCTGTGGATTTCTGCCACAACTGCACACATAAAGAAATTCATTATTTCCAAGTGTGCCTTATTTAGAGGATAATAAATACATGTTTACTGTATGAATATTAAATATATGATTAGTATATAATTACATATATGTCATGCCCGGCTCTGCCGGTTAGTGTTTGGGGCACTTTGGTCCTCCGACCCGCAGGTGGAGCTGGTCTGTGAAGACGTGCAACATCTCAGAGGGCTGCTGATTGGGCGGCCTATAAAAGGCCTCCCATCAGCATGCTCTCTAAGCTCTCTCGTCCCACAGGCACATTCGTTTGGTGACCGTATGGTCACGGCAACGACGGCCGGGATTAGCACCACACTTGCACCCTTTTGGGACAACACTCATTTACTGATACATTCCTTGGTTAATTCACATTACTGATCACTGATACATGTTGTAAATAAAAGATCTGTTGGCTAAAATGTACAAATCGGTGTGGTCTCCCTTAATGTTACAGCCACTAACGAGCCAGTGGTTGTGACATATGGGGGCTCGTCCGATCTTTGGTAGTAACTTTAGGCTATGGTAATTCCTTCTACTGGCTATGGCAGCGTAGGAAGGTGCGTAGAGCTCTTTGTATTGAGTATTCCTTCTACTGGCTTTTGGAGCGTAGGAAGGTGAGTAGAGCTGAGTTACTAATTGTGAACTGCTGATAGTCAGTTGGGGCCTGTTATCAGTTAGTTAATTGGGGGATCTACTGATTTGTACTTTTGAGGCTTTGTTTGACCGTGCAAGTGTAGGTAGACACTGAATTGTTTGTTCCAGCTATCTTGGTTTAGTTTCATTGCAGTTTGTAGCATTGCATTCAGCCTCTTTGGAGCTGTCGCCTTTATCCCCATCTAGTACGGGTTCTAGGTTCCTGCTGTCACAGAGCCTGGGCGAGGGCACCGCCTTGGAGAAACGGCTGAATCGGCTTTGTCGGGATGGTACGTCTCCACAGGTATTGGTGAGTAAATGATCCTCGTCCTCGGGCTCTGTGTGAAAATAGATTAGTCTAGTGGGGGGAAAATGTTTAGGGGGATGCTCCGAGGTTAGTTTGCTGTGTTAACATAACTGTAATGTTTTAGAGACCTGGTTGGATTGGTTGGAGAGAGAGAGCCTAGCGTAATTAGAGCTAGTTTTTGGTTGGGTTGTTTTTTCAGTAGTTTCATTGTTGGTTTGGTACAGTAGCCAGATTGGTACTGACGGCCTGGGTTGAGCAGGATGGAGGCTTTTGTGGAAGCACCATCTGAGAAATTGTTGTTTGCCCTTAATAAGGAACAGTTGTTGCAATTGGCAGAAAAGTATGGCATGGAATTGTCATCAGCCATTAGAACTGGTAAGAAGGGACCCTTGCGTGACTCCATTCACGAGTTTTTGTGTGAGCAGAGCATTTTGCCTTCAGGAAAAGGTGGTGACAGTCAGAGAGGGTAGGCATACTGACTTTTGAGCAACAAAGAGAGATGAAGGCACTTGAATTTGAGTGGGCGCAACAGGCTAAGGAGAAAGAACGTCTTTTTGAACTGGAAAAAATCAAATTAGAACGAGAATTGCAACAGCAAGCAGATATGGAGAGACTCAAATTTGAAAAAGAAATGGATTTGAAAAAAGGTGAAATGGACCTTACAGTACAGCTTGAGAAAATTAAAATTGAACAGGATCGTTTGAAACTAATGTCAGAAGGTAAGATTAGTGGAAATCTGTCCGGGTCAAGTATGGATAGCATGGTAAAGTATGTTCCAAAGTTTGACGAACGTGACCCAGACGTGTTTTTCTCACTGTTTGAACAGATGGCCTCTGACAAAAAGTGGAGTGAAGAGGATAGAACGGTGCTTTTGCAAACTGTACTAGTAGGACGCGCACGGGAGGCATACTTGGCATTAACACCTGTTGATAGGCACAAGTATGCTGAGGTGAAAAAAGCGGTCTTGAAATGTTATGAACTGAATCCAGAAGCTTACAGACAACGTTTCAGAAACTGGCGTAAACGTGATAATCAGACCCATGCTGAAGTGGCAAGAGAGTTGAGTACTTATTTTAACCGGTGGCTCACTTCAGAGTCTGTCTCAACTTACGAAAATTTGCGTGATTTGTTGATTTTGGAACAGTTTAAGAACATTGTACCAGATCGAATTGCAACCTACATTAATGAGCAAAAGGCAAAGTCAGTGGAGGAGGCAGCCTCGCTTGCTGATACCTTTGTGTTGACTCATAAACGTAAGCCTTACAGCAGTCCTCCACGGTATAATAGCCACCAACGTTATGATCCTGCTCGTTCTCCTCCACAACGTTTTCCTCCTCGTTATGGTCGTAGTTCAAATCGATCCAATTATGGAAATTCCAGTAATGTTCCTAAATTTGATAATGGAAGTAGCAAATCTCGCCCAAGCCCGACGGATAAATGTCATTACTGTTTGCAGGAGGGACATTGGAAAAAGGACTGCCCGCTGTTGAAAGGCCGTAAATCTAATGCCAAGGCAGCTGGGTGTGTTTCTGTTGTGCATCCAGTTGATTTTGGCGTCTCTGATCTAACACCGTTACCTCGTTTGGAAGTTCATTGTGAGCAAGTGATTGAAGATGGGGCATCTGTGTCAGACGAGCAGACGAAATCAGTAGAGTCAGCTGCGTCTGATTTCGCTCCATTCATTAGTGATGGCTGGGTGTCATTGGTTGGAGAGACACAAAAAGTTCCAGTTAAAATCTTAAGAGACACTGGGGCATCTGAGAGTTTCATTTCTGGAGCAGTTTTGCCATTTTCCACAGCATCTGACACTGGAAAATGTGTTTTGATTAGAGGAATAGGCATGCAGTCATTTTCTGTACCGTTGCACAAAATTCACTTGTGTTCAGGATTTGTGAATGGGGAGGTGACTATTGCTGTGAGACCGTCTCTGCCTATGCAGGATATCCATGTAATTCTGGGGAACAATTTGGGTGGGTGTTTAGTTTCTCCACCTCCAGTTGTTACACCTGTACCGCTATCTGTAGAGGAGCCAGACGCGTGTTGTCAAGAATTCCCAGAAGTGTTTACTGCTTGTGCTGTGACTAGGGCAATGTCTCGCACGCAGGCGCAATCGTCGGATGTGTCCAAATCTGTGCCTATTTTTGTTCCTGAGCTGCCCGAACCTCTGTCATGTCAAGATTTAATTGAGGCACAAAAGAATGATCAGAGCTTTGAGAAATATTTTGCCTTAATTTCTACTGATCCAACGATGGGTTACTTCATTCAGAATGGCGTTTTGCTGCATACGTGGTTGCCAGGTGTTGATCCTGAAGTGGCAGGTCAGGTGATTCAAGTGATGGTACCTGACAAATACCGTGATTTGATTTTGAGAACAGCCCATGGAGCAGAGTCTGGGCATTTTGGAGTTAAGAAAACCTACCGACGTCTTTTGGAACATTTTTACTGGCCACGGATGAAACGCCATGTATCTAGATTTGTCAAAGCATGTCATGTTTGCCAGGTTGCGAAACAGAGTACTCCCATTAAACCTGCACCACTTCAACCTATTCCGTCTGTTGGCACACCATTTGAGCATCTCATTTTTGATTGTGTAGGTCCACTACCCCCTTCGAAATCTGGTTGTGTGTACCTCTTTACCATCATGTGCCAGGCCACTCGGTATCCAGCAGCGTATGCCTTGAGAACAATTACTACAAGGTCAATATTGAAATGTTTGTCTGAATTAATTTCTGTCTTTGGCATTCCAAAGGTAATTCAGAGCGACAGAGGGTCTAACTTTACCTCCAGAACATTTGCTGCAGCGTTGAAGTCGATGCAGGTGAAGCACAATTTGAGCAGCGCGTATCACGCACAGAGTCAGGGGGCATTGGAGCGCTGGCATGCCACGTTGAAGTCTCTCTTGCGCGCTTACTGTGTTGAGATGCGGAGAGATTGGGAGGAGGCGTTGCCATGGCTCTTGTTGTCTGCGCGTGGTGTAGTTCAAGAAAGCACTGGTTTTAGTCCAAATGACCTAGTCTTTGGCCACAAAGTCCGGACCTCACTGTCTGTTTTAAATGCCAATCTGGATCTGCAGAACACTCCCGTCAGTTTCACTGAGTATGTAGATGGTTTTCGTCGTAGGCTGTTGCTTGCATGGAAAGAGGCAACCGAGCATTTGACTAAAGCTCAGGTGAAAATGAAGCTGCGTTATGACCGTAAAGCGAAGATCAGAGTTTTCAATCCAGGTGATCAAGTTTTAGCTTTGCTGCCCATTCCGGGGTCACCATTTACAGCAAAATACTCTGGTCCATTTACGGTTATGAGCCAAGTGTCAGATCTCAATTATTTACTGTCAACTCCTGATCGTAAACGATCACAGCAACTGTGTCATGTGAATTTACTCAAGCCTTACCACTCGGCAGGTTCCGACAAGGCGGATGGGATTGCTGCGAGTCCAGTGGGTCTAGCCGTTGGGGTTGGGGAACCGCTCAACTGGCCGGAGGTGGCAGCTTGGGATGAAGTGCGCGCACCTGATGATTCAGTGTTACACGGGCGCTTAGATAATACTCAGCAGTTAAAGGAGCTAGATAGTCTCCTCGGTCATTTAAGTGAGGTACAGCGTAAACAGTTGTCGGATTTGATTTTTGAGTTTTTGCCTTTGTTTTCCGACACTCCAACCTGTACCACACTAATTGAACATGACATTGACACACAGGGTGCCCGCCCAATACGACAAAGATTTTATCGAGTGGCTCCCGATAAACAGAAGAGTATGGAGGACAGTGTGCAGTATCTGCTTGATCATGGTCTCGCCAAGCCATCTTACTCCAGTTGGGCATCGCCATGTCTACTGGTGAAAAAGTCAGATAACACCTATAGATTCTGTACGGATTATAGGAAAGTAAATGCTGTGACTAGACCAGATTCTTTTCCATTGCCACGTATCGAGGACTGTGTGGATCAGGTTAAGAGTGCTCGTTATGTCAGCAAATTTGATTTATTGAAAGGTTACTATCAAGTGCCTTTGACGCAGAGAGCGCAGGAGATATCTGCATTCATTACCTCTTCCGGTTTGTACTCGTATACTCGAATGAGCTTCGGTTTGCGGAATGCTCCTGCAACCTTCCAACGGCTCATGAATAGGGTCGTTGGGGGGCTGCAGGGGTGCGCGGTTTATTTGGACGACGCCGTTTGTCATTCAGACAGTTGGGACGAACATTTGGCTCGCATTCGAGCGCTTTTCCAGAGGTTGGTGGCAGCAAACCTCACAGTAAATCTAGCGAAATGCGAGTTTGCGCGTGCCACAGTCGTCTATTTGGGTAAAGTAGTCGGCCAGGGGATGGTGCGGCCCGTTAACGCAAAGGTGGCAGCTATTGATAATTTCCCTGTGCCGGCGACGAAGAAAGAACTTATGCGCTTTTTGGGTATGATCGGGTACTACCGCAATTTTTGCTGCAATTTTTCAACTGTTGTATCTCCTCTGACCAATTTGTTGAAGGGTGGCGCCAAATTCATTTGGTCGGAGGAGTGTCAGCAGGCTTTCCAGAATGCAAAGCTTTTGTTAACATCAGCTCCGGTCCTGGCTGCACCCAAACTGGATCTGCCATTCCAGCTGCAGGTGGATGCAAGCCAGGTGGGAGCAGGTGCGGTCCTCCTGCAGGCTGATGATGATGGAGTAGCCAGACCGGTTTGCTATTTTTCAAAAAAATTCAACAAATACCAATTTAATTATTCAGTGATTGAAAAGGAAGCATTAGCATTGATTTGGGCATTGCAACACTTTGAAGTCTATGTGGGAGGGGGTCTCCATCCAATTGTGGTCTACTCAGATCACAACCCTCTCACTTTTCTGCAGTCTTTCAAAGGGTCCACCAACCAGCGCCTGTTGCGCTGGGCACTGTTTCTGCAGCCATTCCACCTGTTGATCCGCCATATTCGCGGGGTGGAAAATGTAATGGCTGATGCGCTCTCTCGGGCTCTGGACCAGGAGGTCTAATCATCTCCACTCACTCCTAACCTGCGGTTTTTCTCTGTTTCCTTTAAAGGTCGCTGTCCGGGTACCAGGATTTGCTGGGTGCAGGGAAGGTCGGAGGGGAAGGAGGGTGTTTGGGATGGTTTGGGTTCTGGTTGGTCTGGGGTGGAGGGGAGGTGCGTCAGTGGGACTAGAATATAGCTAGTGGGGCTACTGTAGTTTTTTGTTTTCTATTTTTTGATGGTGCTTCAGAGACCCAGTTAAAACGGGTCTCTGTTTTTAAGGGGGGGGATGTCATGCCCGGCTCTGCCGGTTAGTGTTTGGGGCACTTTGGTCCTCCGACCCGCAGGTGGAGCTGTCATGCAAGGCTCTGCCGGTTAGTGTTTGGGGCACTTTGGTCCTCCGACCCGCAGGTGGAGCTGGTCTGTGAAGACGTGCAACATCTCAGAGGGCTGCTGATTGGGCGGCCTATAAAAGGCCTCCCATCAGCATGCTCGCTCTCGCTCTCGTCCCACAGGCACATTCGTTTGGTGACCGTATGGTCACGGCAACGACGGCCGGGATTAGCACCACACTTGCACCCTTTTGGACAACACTCATTTACTGATACATTCCTTGGTTAATTCACATTACTGATCACTGATACATGTTGTAAATAAAAGATCTGTTGGCTAAAATGTACAAATCGGTGTGGTCTCCCTTTATGTTACAGCCACTAACGAGCCAGTGGTTGTGACAACACCAAACATGTATTTGATATTAATACACTAAACATGTATTTAATATTAATACAAAAATATGTATTTATTTTAATAAACTAAACATATATTTAATATTAATACACTAAACATGTATTTAATATTAATACACTAAACATGTATTTAATATTCATACACTAAATATGTAGTTATTATTTATACACTAAACATGTATTTAGTATTAATACACTAAACATGTATTTAATATTCATACACTAAACATGTATTTAAAATTCATACACTAATCATGTATTTAATATTAATACACTAATCATGTATTTAATATTTATACACTAAATATGTATTTAATATTCATACACTTAACATGTATTTAATATTTATAAATATAAACATGTATTTAATATTCATACACGAAACATGTATTTAATATTAATACAAAAACATGGATTTAATTTTAATAAACTAAACATATATCTAATATTAATACACTAAACATGTATTTAATATTTATACACTAAACATATATTTAATATTCATACACTAAACATATAGTTATTATTTATACACTAAACATGTATTTAATATTAATACAGTAAACATGTATTAAATATTTATATACTAAACATGTATTTAATATTCATACAATAAACATGTAGTTATTATTCTTGCACTTAATATGTATTTAATATTAATACAAAAACATGTATTTAATTTTAATAAACTAAACATATATTTAATATTAATACACTAAACATGTATTTAATATTTATACACTAAACATGTATTTAATATTCATACACTAAACATGTAGTTATTATTTATACACTAAACATGTATTTAATATTAATACAGTAAACATGTATTAAATATTTATACACTAAACATGTATTTAATATTAATACAAAAACATGTATTTAATGTTAATAAACTAAACATATATTTAATATTAATACACTAAACATGTATTTAATATGAATACACTAAACATGTATTAAATATTTATACACTAAACATGTATTTAATATTAATACAAAAACATGTATTTAATTTTAATAAACTAAACATGTATTTAACATTCATACACTAAACATGTATTTAATATTAATACAGTAAACATGTATTAAATATTTATACACTAAACATGTATTTAATATTCATTCAATAAACATGTAATTATTATTCTTACACTTAATATGTATTTAATATTAATACAAAAACATGTATTTAATTTTAATAAACTAAACATATATTTAATATTAATACACTAAACATGTATTTAATATTTTTACACTAAACGTGTATTTAATATTTATACACTAAAAGTGTATTTAATATTTATACACTAAACATGTATTTAATATTCATACACTAAACATGTATTTAATATTAATACACTAAACATGTATTTAATATTAATACACTAAACATATATTTAATATTCATACACTAAACATGTATTTAATATTACTACACTGAACATGTCTTTAATAATCATATACTAAACGTATATGTAATTATATACTAATCATATATTTAATATTCATACAGTATTTATTATCCTCTAAATAAGGCACACTTGGAAATAATGAATTTCTTTATGTGTGCTGTTGCGGCAGAAGTCCACAGGAGGGCGCACGTTCCCTCTTAATAAGTCCGGTCCTCTCCGTCTCTCTCTCTCTCTTTTTCCTTTTTTTTGTTTCTTTTATTTTTTTTTTACATAAGTTTGGTTTCTCATACACTTATATTTATACACTAAACATGTATTTAATATTGATACACGAATCATGTATTTAATATTTATACACTAAACATGTATTTAATATTAATACAAAAACATGTATTTAATTTTAATAAACTAAACATATTTAATATTAATACACTAAGCATGTATTTAATATTCATACACTAAACGTGTATTTAACATTTATACACTAAACATGTATTTAATATTAATACACTAAACATGTATTTAATATTAATACAAAAACATGTATTTAATTTTAATAAACTAAACATATATTTAATATTAATACACTAAACATGTATTTAATATTTATACACTAAACATGTATTTAACATTTATACACTAAACATGTTTTCAATATTAATACACTAAACATGTATTTAATATTAATACAAAAACATGTATTTAATTTTAATAAACTAAACATATATTTAATATTAATACACTAAACATGTATTTAATATGAATACACTAAACATGTATTTAATATTCATACACTAAACATGTAGTTATTATTTATACACTAAACATGTGTTTAACATTTATACACTAAACATGTATTTAATATTAATACACTAAACATGTATTTAATATTAATACAAAAATATGTATTTATTTTAATAAACTAAACATATATTTAATATTAATACACTAAACATGTATTTAATATTTATACACTAAACATGTATTTAATATTCATACACTAAACGTGTATTTAATATTCATACACTAAACATGTATTTAATATTCATACACTAATCATGTATTTAATATTAATACACTAATCATGTATTTAATATTTATACACTAAATATGTATTTAATATTCATACACTTAACATATATTTAATATTTATACAATAAACATGTATTTAATATTCATACACGAAACATGTATTTAATATTAATACACTAAACATGTATTTAATATTTATACACCAAACATGTATTTAATATTCATACATTAAACATGTATTTAATATTCATACAATAAACATGTAGTTATTATTCTTACACTTAATATGTATTTAATATTAATACAAAAACATGTATTTAATTTTAATAAACTAAACATATATTCAATATTAATACACTAAACATGTATTTAATATTTATACACTAAACATGTATTTAATATTCATACACTAAACATGTAGTTATTATTCATACAATAAACATGTATTTAATATTAATACAGTAAACATGTATTAAATATTTATACACTAAACATGTATTTAATATTAATACAAAAACATGTATTTAATTTTAATAAACTAAACATATATTTAGTATTTATACACTAAACATGTATTTAACATTTATACACTAAACATGTATTTAATATTCATACACTAAACATGTATGTAATATTCATACACTAAACATGTATTTAATATTAATACAAAAACATGTATTTAATTTTAATAAACTAAACGTATATTTAATATTAATACACTAAACATGTATTTAATATTTATACACAAAACATGTATTTAATATTAATACACTAAACATGTATTTAATATTCATACACTAAATACGTAGTTATTATTTATACACTAAACATGTATTTAATATTCATACACTAAACATGTATTTAATATTCATACACTAATCATGTATTTAATATTAATACACTAATCATGTATTTAATATTTATACACTAAATATGTATTTAATATTCATACACTTAACATGTATTCAATATTTATACAATAAACATGTATTTAATATTCATACACGAAACATGTATTTAATATTAATACACGAAACATGTATTTAATATTTATACATTAAACATGTATTTAATATTCATACACTAAACATGTAGTTATTATTTATACACTAAACATGTATTTAATATTAATACCGTAAACATGTATTAAATATTTATACACTAAACATGTATTTAATATTCATACAGTAAACATGTATTTATTATCCTCTAAATAAGGCACACTTGGAAATAATGAATTTCTTTATGTGTGCAGTTGCGGCAGAAGTCCACAGGAGGGCGCACGTTCCCTCTTAATAAGTCCGGTCCTCTCCGTCTCTCCCTCTCTCTCTTTTTCCTTTTTTTTGTTTCTTTTATTTTTTTTTACATAAGTTTGGTTTCTCATACACTTATATTTATACACTAAACATGTATTTAATATTAATACACTAAACATGTATTTAATATTTATACAAAAACATGTATTTAATTTTAATAAACTAAACATATTTAATATTAATACACTAAACATGTCTTTAATATTCATACACTAAACATGTATTTAACATTTATACACTAAACATGTATTTAATATTAATACACTAAACATGTATTTAATATTAATACAAAAACATGTATTTAATTTTAATAAGCTAAACATATATTTAATATTAATACACTAAACATGTATTTAACATTTATACACTAAACATGTTTTTAACATTTATACACTAAACATGTTTTTAATATTAATACACTAAACATGTATTTAATATTAATACAAAAACATGTATTTAATTTTAATAAAATAAACATATATTTAATATTAATACACTAAACATGTATTTAATTAGAATACACTAAACATGTATTTAATATTCATACACTAAACATGTAGTTATTATTTATACACTAAACATGTATTTAACATTTATACACTAAACATGTATTTAATATTAATACACTAAACATGTATTTAATATTAATACAAAAATATGTATTTATTTTAATAAACTAAACATATATTTAATATTAATACACTAAACATGTATTTAATATTTATACACTAAACATGTATTTAATATTCATACACTAAATATGTAGTTATTATTTATACACTAAACATGTATTTAATATTAATACACTAAACCTGTATTTAATATTCATACACTAAACATGTATTTAATATTCATACACTAATCATGTATTTAATATTAATACACTAATCATGTATTTAATATTTATACACTAAATATGTATTTAATATTCATACAAAAACATGTATTTATAATTTATACAATAAACATGTATTTAATATTCATACACGAAACATGTATTTAATATTAATACACTAAACATGTATTTAATATTTATACACTAAACATGTATTTAATATTCATACACTAAATATGTATTTAATATTCATACACTTAACATGTATTTAATATTTATACAATAAACATGTATTTAATATTCATACACGAAACATGTATTTAATATTAATACACTAAACATGCATTTAATATTCATACACTAAATATGTAGTTATTATTTATACACTAAACATGTATTTAATATTAATACACTAAACCTGTATTTAATATTCATACACTAAACATGTATTTAATATTCATACACTAATCATGTATTTAATATTAATACATTAATCATGTATTTAATATTTATACACTAAATATGTATTTAATATTCATACACTTAACATGTATTTAATATTTATACAATAAACATGTATTTAATATTCAAACACTAAACATGTATTTAATATTCATACACTAATCATGTATTTAATATTAATACACTAATCATGTATTTAATATTTATACACTAAATATGTATTTAATATTCATACACTTAACATGTATTTAATATTTATACAATACACATGTATTTAATATTCATACACGAAACATGTGTTTAATATTAATACACGAAACATGTATTTAATATTTATACACTAAACATGTATTTAATATTCATACACTAAACATGTATTTAATATTCATACAATAAACATGTAGTTATTATTCTTACACTTAATATGTATTTAATATTAATACAAAAACATGTATTTAATTTTAATAAACTAAACATATATTTAATATTAATACACTAAACATGTATTTATTATTTATACACTGTTCATGTATTTAATATTCATACACTAAACATGTAGTTATTATTTATACAATAAACACGTATTTAATATTAATACAGTAAACATGTATTAAATATTTATACACTAAACAAGTGTTTAATATTAATACACTAAACATGTATTTAATATTAATACAAAAACATGTATTTAATTTAATGAACTAAACGTATATTTAATATTAATACACTAAACATGTATTTAATTTTAATAAACTAAACATATATTTAATACTAATACACTAAACATGTATTTAATATGAATACACTAAACATGTATTTAATATTCATACACTAAACATGTAGTTATTATTTATACACTAAACATGTATTTAACATTTATACACTAAACATGTATTTAATATTAATACACTAAACATGTATTTAATATTAATACAAAATATGTATTTATTTTAATAAACTAAACACATATTTAATATTAATACACTAAACATGTATTTAATATTTATACACTAAACATGTATTTAATATTCATACACTAAACATGTATTTAATATTCATACACTAAACATGTATTTAATATTCATACACTAATCATGTATTTAATATTCATACAATAAACATGCATTTAATATTTGTACACTAAATATGTATTTAATATTCATACACTTAACATGTATTTAATATTTATACAATAAACATGTATTTAATATTCATACACGAAACATGTATTTAATATTAATACACTAAACATGTATTTAATATTTATACACTAAACATGTATTTAATATTCATACACTAAACATGTATTTAATATTCATACAATAAACATGTAGTTATTATTCTTACACTTAATATGTATTTAATATTAATACAAAAACATGTATTTAATTTTAATAAACTAAACATATATTCAATATTAATACACAAAACATGTATTTAATATTTATACACTAAACATGTATTTAATATTCATACACTAAACATGTAGTTATTATTCATACAATAAACATGTATTTAATATTAATACAGTAAACATGTATTTAATATTAATACAAAAACATGTATTTAATATTCATACACTAAACATGTAGTTATTATTTATACACTAAACATGTATTTAATATTCATACACTAAACATGTAGTTATTATTCATACACTAAACATGTATTTAATATTAATACACTAAACATGTATTTAATATTAATACAAAAACATGTATTTAATTCTAATAAACTAAACATATATTTAATATTTATACACTAAACATGTATTTAATATTTATACACTAAACATGTATTTAATATTCATACACTAAACATGTATTTAATATTTATACACTAAACATGTATTTAATATTCATACACTACACATGTATTTAATATTCATACAATAAACATGTATTTAATATTCATACACTAAACATGTATTTAATATTCATACACTAATCATGTATTTAATATTAATACACTAATCATGTATTTAATATTTATACACTAAATATGTATTTAATATTCATACACTTAACATGTATTTAATATTTATACAATAAAAATGTATTTAATATTCATACACGAAACATGTATTTAATATTAATACATGAAACATGTATTTAATATTTATACACTAAACATGTATTTAATATTCATACAGTAAAAATGTATTTATTATCCTCTAAATAAGGCACACTTGGAAATAATGAATTTCTTTATGTGTGCAGTTGCGGCAGAAGTCCACAGGAGGGCGCACGTTCCCTCTTAATATGTCCGGTCCTCTCCGTCTCTCTCTCTCTCTTTTTCCTTTTTTTTGTTTCTTTTATTTTTTTTTTACATAAGTTTGGTTTCTCATACACTTATATTTATACACTAAACATGTATTTAATATTGATACACGAATCATGTATTTAATATTTATACACTAAACATGTATTTAATATTAATACAAAAACGTGTATTTAATTTTAATAAACTAAACATATTTAATATTAATACACTAAACATGTCTTTAATATTCATACACTAAACATGTATTTAACATTTATACACTAAACATGTATTTAATATTAATACACTAAACATGTATTTAATATTAATACAAAAACATGTATTTAATTTTAATAAACTAAACATATATTTAATATTAATACACTAAACATGTATTTAATATTTATACACTAAACATGTATTTATCATTCATACACTAAACATTTTTTTAATATTAATACACTAAACATGTATTTAATATTAATACAAAAACATGTATTTAATTTTAATAAACTAAACATATATTTAATATTAATACACTGAACATGTATTTAATATGAATACACTAAACATGTATTTAATATTCATACACTAAACATGTAGTTATTATTTATACACTAAACATGTATTTAATATTTATACACTAAACATGTATTTAACATTTATACACTAAACATGTATTTAATATTAATATAAAATATGTATTTATTTTGAGAAACTAAACATATATTTAATATTAATACACTAAAGATGTATTTAATATTAATACACTAAACATGTATTTAATATTCATACACTAAATATATAGTTATTATTTATACACTAAACATGTATTTAATATTAATACACTAAACATGTATTTAATATTCATACACTAAACATGTATTTAATATTCATACACTAAACATGTATTTAATATTAATACACTAAACATGTATTTAATATTCATACACTAAACATGTATTTAATATTTATACACTAAACATTGATTTAATTTTAATAAACTAAACATATATTTAATATTTATACACTAAACATGTATTTAACATTCATACACTAAACATGTATTTGATATTAATACACTACACATGTATTTAATATTAATACAAAAATATGTATTTATTTTAATAAACTAAACATATATTTAATATTCATACACTAAACATGTATTTAATATTAATACACTAAACATGTATTTAATATTCATACACTAAATATGTAGTTATTATTTATACACTAAACATGTATTTAATATTAATACACTAAACATGTATTTAATATTCATACACTAAACATGTATTTAACATTCATACACTAATCATGTATTTAATATTAATACACTAATCATGTATTTAATATTTATACACTAAATATGTATTTAATATTCATACACTTAACATGTATTTAATATTTATAAATATAAACATGTATTTAATTTTCATACATGAAACATGTATTTAATATTAATACAGTAAACATGTATTTAATATTTATACACTAAACATGTAGTTATTATTTATAC
The DNA here is from genome assembly GCF_033978795.1 of Nerophis ophidion. Classification (NCBI taxonomy): domain Eukaryota; kingdom Metazoa; phylum Chordata; class Actinopteri; order Syngnathiformes; family Syngnathidae; genus Nerophis; species Nerophis ophidion. The sequence goes on from NW_026906955.1 coordinate 222,860, forward strand.
ACTAAACATGCATTTAATATTAATACAGTAAACATGTATTAAATATGTATACACTAAACATGTATTTAATATTCATACAATAAACATGTAGTTATTATTCTTACACTTAATATGTATTTAAAATTAATACAAAAACATGTATTTAATTTTAATAAACTAAACATATATTTAATATTTATACACTGAACATGTATTTAACATTTATACACTAAACATGTATTTAATATTCAAACACTAAACATATATTTAATATTTATACACTAAACTTGAGGGGCTTCACGGTGGCAGAGGGGTTAGTGCGTCTGCCTCACAATACGAAGGTCCTGCAGTCCTGGGTTCAAATCCAGTCTTGGGATCTTTCTGTGTGGAGTTAGCATGTTCTCCCCGTGAATGCGTGGGTTCCCTCCGGGTACTCCGGCTTCCTCCCACCTCCAAAGACATGCACCTGGGGATAGGTTGATTGGCAACACTAAATTGGCCCTAGTGTGTGAATGTGAGTGTAAATGTTGTCCGTCTATCTGTGTTGGCCCTGCGATGAGGTGGCGACTTGTCCAGGGTGTACCCCGCCTTCCGCCCGATTGCAGCTGAGATAGGCGCCAGCGCCCCCCGCGACCCCAAAAGGGAATAAGCGGTAGAAAATGGATGGATGGATAAACATGTATTTAATATTAATACACTAAACATGTATTTAATATTAATACAAAAACATGTATTTAATTTTAATAAACTAAACATATATTTAATATTCATACACTAAACATGTATTCTCCTCTCTGAGCTGCAACCTTATCGTGGTAGAGGAGTTTGCGTGTCCCAATGATCCTAGGAGCTATGTTGTCCGGGGGCATAAAGCCCCCTGGTAGGGTCTCCCAAGGCAAACAGGTTCTAGGTGAGGGATCAGACAAAGAGCAGCTCGAAGACCTTTATGAAGAAGAAACATCATGGACCCAGATTTCCCTCGCCCGGACGCGGGTCACCGGGGCCCCCCTCTGGAGCCAGGCCCGGAGGTGGGGCACGATGGCGAGCGCCTGGTGGCCGGGCCTGTTCCCATGGGGCCCGGCCGGGCACAGCCCGAAGAGGCAACGTGGGTCACCCCTCCAATGGGCTCACCACCCATAGCAGGGGCCATAGAGGTCGGGTGCATTGTGAGCTGGGCGACAGCCGAAGGCAGGGCACTTGGCGGTCCGATCCTCGGCTACAGAAGCTAGCTCTTGGGACGTGGAACGTCACGTCACTGGGGGGGAAAGTCGAGAAATTCCGGCTGGATATAGTCGGACTCACTTCGACGCACAGCAAGGGCTCTGGAACCACTTCTCTCGAGAGGGATTGGACCCTCTTCCACTCTGGCGTTGCCGGCAGTGAGAGGCGACGGGCTGGGGTGGCAATTCTTGTTTCCCCCCGGCTCAAAGCCTGTACGTTGGAGTTCAACCCAGTGGACGAAAGGGTAGCCTCCCTCCGCCTTCGGGTGGGGGGACGGGTCCTGACTGTTGTTTGTGCTTATGCACCAAACAGCAGTTCAGAGTACCCACCCTTTTTGGGAACGCTCGAGGGAGTACTGGAAAGTGCTCCCCCGGGTGATTCCCTTGTCCTACTGGGAGACTTCAACGCTCACGTTGGCAGCGACAGTGAAACCTGGAGAGGCGTGATTGGGAAGAATGGCCGCCCGGATCTGAACCCGAGTGGTGTTTTGTTATTGGACTTTTGTGCTCGTCACAGTTTGTCCATAACAAACACCATGTTCAAACATAAGGGTGTCCATATGTGCACTTGGCGCCAGGACACCCTAGGCCGCAGTTCCATGATCGACTTTGTAGTTGTGTCATCGGATTTGCGGCCTCATGTTATGGACACTCGGGTGAAGAGAGGGGCGGAGCTTTCTACCGATCACCACCTGGTGGTGAGTTGGCTGCGATGGTGGGGGAGGATGCCGGACAGACCTGGGAGGCCCAAACGCATTGTGAGGGTCTGCTGGGAACGTCTGGCAGAGTCTCCTGTCAGACAAAGTTTCAATTCCCACCTCCGGAAGAACTTTGAACATGTCACGAGGGAGGTGCTGGACATTGAGTCCGAGTGGACCATGTTCCGCACCTCTATTGTCGAGGCGGCAGATCGGAGCTGTGGCCGCAAGGTAGTTGGTGCCTGTCGGGGCGGCAATCCTAAAACCCCTTGGTGGACACCAGCGGTGAGGGATGCCGTCAAGCTGAAGAAGGAGTCCTATCGGGTCCTTTTGGCTCATAGGACTCCGGAGGCAGTGGACAGGTACCGACAGGCCAAGCGGTGTGCAGCTTCAGCGGTCGCGGAGGCAAAAACTCGGACATGGGAAGAGTTCGGGGAAGCCATGGAAAACGACTTCCGGACGGCTTCGAAGCGATTCTGGACCACCGTCCGCCGCCTCAGGAAGGGGAAGCAGTGCACTATCAACACCGTGTATGGTGCGGATGGTGTTCTGCTGACCTCAACTGCGGATGTTGTGGATAGGTGGAAGGAATACTTCGAAGACCTCCTCAATCCCACCAACACGTCTTCCTATGAGGAAGCAGTGCCTGGGGAATCTGTGGTGGTCTCTCCTATTTCTGGGGCTGAGGTCGCTGAGGTAGTTAAAAAGCTCCTCGGTGGCAAGGCCCCAGGGGTGGACGAGATCCGCCCGGAGTTCCTTAAGGCTCTGGATGCTGTGGGGCTGTCTTGGTTGACAAGACTTTGCAGCATCGCGTGGACATCGGGGGCGGTACCTCTGGATTGGCAGACCGGGGTGGTGGTTCCTCTCTTCAAGAAGGGGGACCGGAGGGTGTGTTCCAACTATCGTGGGATCACACTCCTCAGCCTTCCCGGTAAGGTTTATTCAGGTGTACTGGAGAGGAGGCTACGTCGGATAGTCGAACCTCGGATTCAGGAGGAACAGTGTGGTTTTCGTCCTGGTCGTGGAACTGTGGACCAGCTCTATACTCTCGGCAGGGTTCTTGAGGGTGCATGGGAGTTTGCCCAACCAGTCTACATGTGCTTTGTGGACTTGGAGAAGGCATTCGACCGTGTCCCTCGGGAAGTCCTGTGGGGAGTGCTCAGAGAGTATGGGGTATCGGACTGTCTTATTGTGGCGGTCCGCTCCCTGTACGATCAGTGCCAGAGCTTGGTCCGCATTGCCGGCAGTAAGTCGAACACATTTCCAGTGAGGGTTGGACTCCGCCAAGGCTGTCCTTTGTCACCGATTCTGTTCATAACTTTTATGGACAGAATTTCTAGGCGCAGTCAAGGCGTTGAGGGGTTCCGGTTTGGTAACCGCAGGATTAGGTCTCTGCTTTTTGCAGATGATGTGGTCCTGATGGCTTCATCTGACCGGGATCTTCAGCTCTCGCTGGATCGTTTCGCAGCCGAGTGTGAAGCGACCGGAATGAGAATCAGCACCTCCAAGTCCGAGTCCATGGTTCTCGCCCGGAAAAGGGTGGAGTGCCATCTCCGGGTTGGGGAGGAGACCCTGCCCCAAGTGGAGGAGTTCAAGTACCTAGGAGTCTTGTTCACGAGTGAGGGAAGAGTGGATCGTGAGATCGACAGGCGGATCGGTGCGGCGTCTTCAGTAATGCGGACGTTGTACCGGTCCGTTGTGGTGAAGAAGGAGCTGAGCCGGAAGGTAAAGCTCTCAATTTACCGGTCGATCTACGTTCCCATCCTCACCTATGGTCATGAGCTTTGGGTCATGACCGAAAGGATAAGATCACGGGTACAAGCGGCCGAAATGAGTTTCCTCCGCCGTGTGGCGGGGCTCTCCCTTAGAGATAGGGTGAGAAGCTCTGCCATCCGGGAGGAACTCAAAGTAAAGCCGCTGCTCCTTCACATCGAGAGGAACCAGATGAGGTGGTTCGGGCATCTGGTCAGGATGCCACCCGAACGCCTCCCTAGGGAGGTGTTTAGGGCACGTCCAACCGGTAGGAGGCCACGGGGAAGACCCAGGACACGTTGGGAAGACTATGTCTCCCGGCTGGCCTGGGAACGCCTCGGGATCCCCCGGGAAGAGCTAGACGAAGTGGCTGGGGAGAGGGAAGTCTGGGTTTCCCTGCTTAGGCTGTTGCCCCCGCGACCCGACCTCGGATAAGCGGAAGATGATGGATGGATGGATGGATGGATAAACATGTATTTAATATTACTACACTGAACATGTCTTTAATAATCATACACTAAACGTATATGTAATCATATACTAATCATAGATTTAATATTCATACAGTAAACATGTATTTATTATCCTCTAAATAAGGCACACTTGGAAATAATGAATTTCTTTATGTGTGCAGTTGCGGCAGAAGTCCACAGGAGGGCGCACGTTCCCTCTTAATAAGTCCGGTCCTCTCCGTCTCTCTCTCTCTCTTTTTCCTTTTTTTTGTTTCTTTTATTTTTTTTTACAAAAGTTTGGTTTCTCATACACTTATATTTATACACTAAACATGTATTTAATATTAATACACTAAACATGTATTTAATATTTATACAATAAACATGTATTTAATATTAATACAAAAACATGTATTTAATTTTAATAAACTAAACATATTTAATAATAATACACTAAACATGTATTTAATATTCATACACTAAACATGTATTTAACATTTATACACTAAACATGTATTTAATATTAATACACTAAACATGTATTTAATATTAATACAAAAACATGTATTTAATTTTAATAAACTAAACATATATTTAATATTAAAACACTAAACATGTATTTAATATTTATACACTAAACATGTATTTAACATTTATACACTAAACATGTTTTTAATATTAATACAGTAAACATGTATTTAATATTAATACAAAAACATGTATTTAATTTTAATAAACTAAACATATATTTAATATTAATACACTAAACATGTATTTAATATGAATACACTAAACATGTATTTAATATTCATACACTAAACATGTAGTTATTATTTATACACTAAACATGTATTTAACATTTATACACTAAACATGTATTTAATATTAATACACTAAACATGTTTTTAATATTAATACAAAAATATGTATTTATTTTAATAAACTAAACATATATTTAATATTAATACACTAAACATGTATTTAATATTTATACACTAAACATGTATTTAATATTCATACACTAAACATGTAGTTATTATTTATACACTAAACATGTATTTAATATTAATACACTAAACATGCATTTAATATTCATACAATAAACATGTAGTTAATATTAATACACTAATCATGTATTTAATATTTATACACTAAATATGTATTTAATATTCATACAAAAACATGTATTTAATTTTAATAAACTAAAAGTATATTTAATATTAATACACTAATCATGTATTTAATATTTATACACTAAATATGTATTTAATATTCATACACTTAACATGTATTTAATATTTATACAATAAACATGTATTTAATATTCATACACTAAACATGTATTTAATATTCATACACTAATCACGTATTTAATATTAAAAAAACTAATCATGTATTTAATATTTATACACTAAATATGTATTTAATATTCATACACTTAACATGTATTTAATATTTATACAATAAACATTTATTTAATATTAATACACGAAACATGTATTTAATATTAATATACTAAACATGTATTTAATATTTATACACTAAACATGTATTTAATATTCATACACTAAACATGTATTTAATATTCATACAATAACCATGTAGTTATTATTCTTACACTTAATATGTATTTAATATTAATACAAAAACATGTATTTAATTTTAATAAACTAAACATATATTTAATATTAATACACTAAACATGTATTTAATATTTATACACTAAACATGTATTTAATATTCATACACTAAACATGTAGTTATTATTCATACAATAAACATGTATTTAATATTAATACAGTAAAAATGTATTAAATATTTATACAATAAACATGTATTTAATATTAATACAAAAACATGTATTTAATTTTAATGAACTAAACGTATATTTAATATTAATACACTAAACATGTATTTAATATTTATACACTAAATATGTATTTAATATTAATACACTAAACATGTATTTAATATTCATACACTAAATATGTAGTTAATATTTATACACTAAACATGTTTTTAATATTCATACACTAATCATGTATTTAATATTAATACACTAATCATGTATTTAATATTCATACACTAAATATTAATTTAATATTCATACAATAAACATGTATTTAATATTAATACACTAAACATGTATTTAATATTAATACAAAAACATGTATTTAATTTTAATAAACTAAACATATATTTAATATTAATACACTAAACATGTATTTAATATTTATACACTAAACATGTATTTAACATTTATACACTAAACATGTTTTTAATATTAATACACTAAACATGTATTTAATATTAATACAAAAACATGTATTTAATTTTAATAAACTAAACATATATTTAATATTAATACACTAAACATCAATTTAATATGAATACACTAAACATGTATTTAATATTCATACACTAAACATGTAGTTATTATTCATACACTAAACATGTATTTAACATTTATACACTAAACATGTATTTAATATTAATACACTAAACATGTATTTAATATTAATACAAAAATATGTATTTATTTTAATAAACTAAACATATATTTAATATTAATACACTAAACATGTATTTAATATTTATACACTAAACATGTATTATTATTCATACACTAAACTTGTATTTAATATTCATACACTAAACATGTATTTAGTATTCATACACTAATCATGTATTTAATATTAATACACTAATCATGTATTTAATATTTATACACTAAATATGTATTTAATATTCATACACTTAACATGTATTTAATATTTATACAATAAACATGTATTTAATATTCATACATGAAACATGTATTTAATATTAATACACTAAACATGTATTTAATATTTATACACTAAACATGTATTTAATATTCATACACTAAACATGTATTTAATATTCATACAATAAACATGTAGTTATTATTCTTACACTTAATATGTATTTAATATTAATACAAAAACATGTATTTAATTTTAATAAACTAAACATATATTTAATATTAATACACTAAACATGTATTTAATATTTATACACTAAACATGTATTTAATATTCATACACTAAACATGTATTTAATATTTATACACTAAACATGTATTTAATATTAATACAAAAACATGTATTTAATTTTAATAAACTAAACATATTTAATATTAATACACTAAACATGTATTTAATATTCATACACTAAACATGTAGTTATTATTTATACACTAAACATGTATTTAACATTTATACACTAAACATGTATTTAATATTAATACACTAAACATGTATTTAATATTAATACAAAAATATGTATTTATTTTAATAAACTAAACATATATTTAATATTAATACACTAAACATGTATTTAATATTTATACACTAAACATGTATTTAATATTCATACACTAAACATGTATTTAATATTCATACACTAATCATGTATTTAATATTAATACACTAATCATGTATTTAATATTTATACACTAAATATGTATTTAATATTCATACACTTAACATGTATTTAATATTTATACAATAAACATGTATTTAATATTCATACACGAAACATGTATTTAATATTAATACACTAAACATGTATTTAATATTTATACACTAAACATGTATTTAATATTCATACACTAAACATGTATTTAATATTCATACAATAAACATGTAGTTATTATTCTTACACTTAATATGTATTTAATATTAATACAAAAACATGTTTTTAATTTTAATAAACTAAACATATATTTAATATTAATACAATAAACATGTATTTAATATTTCTACACTAAACATGTATTTAATATTCATAAACTAAACATGTAGTTATTATTTATGCAATAAACATGTATTTAATATTAATACAGTAAACATGTATTAAATATTAATACACTAAACATGTATTTAATATTAATACAAAAACATGTATTTAATTTTAATAAACTAAACATATATTTAATATTAAAACACTAAACATGTATTTAATATTTATACACTAAACATGTATTTAACATTCATACACTAAACATGTTTTTAATATTAATACACTAAACATGTATTTAATATTAATACAAAAACATGTATTTAATTTTAATAAACTAAACATATATTTAATATTAATACACTAAACATGTATTTAATATGAATACACTAAACATGTATTTAATATTCATACACTAACATGTAGTTATTATTTATACACTAAACATGTATTTAATATTAATACAGTAAACATGTAGTTATTATTCTTACACTTAATATGTATTTAATATTAATACAAAAACATGTATTTAATTTTAATAAACTAAACATATATTTAATATTTATACACTAAACATGTATTTAATATTTATACACTAAACATGTATTTAATATTCATACACTAAACATGTACTTATTATTTATACACTAAACATGTATTTAATATTAATACATAAAACATGTTTTAAATATTTATACACTAAACATGTATTTAATATTAATACACTAAACATGTATTTAATATTAATACAAAAACATGTATTTAATTCTAATAAACTAAACATATATTTAATATTAATACACTAAACATGTATTTAACATTTATACACTAAACATGTTTTTAATATTAATACACTAAACATGTATTTAATATTAATACAAAAACATGTAGTTAATTTTAATAAACTAAACATATATTTAATATTAATACACTAAACATGTATTTAATATTTATACACTAAACATGTATTTAACATTTATACACTAAACATGTATTTAATATTAATACAAAAATATGTATTTATTTTAATAAACTAAATATATATTTAATATTAATACACTTAACATGTATTTAATATTTATACACTAAACATGTATTTAATACTCATACACTAAACGTGTATTTAATATTCATACACTAAACATGTAGTTATTATTTATACACTAAACATGTATTTAACATTTATACACTAAGCATGTATTTAATATTAATACACTAAACATGTATTTAATATTAATACAAAAATATGTATTTATTTTAATAAACTAAATATATATTTAATATTAATACACTTAACATGTATTTAATATTTATACACTAAACATGTATTTAATACTCATACACTAAACGTGTATTTAATATTCATACACTTAACATGTATTTAATATTTATACAATAAACATGTATTTAATATTCATACACGAAACATGTATTTAATATTAATACACTAAACATGTATTTAATATTTATACACTAAACATGTATTTAATATTCATACACTAAGCATGTATTTAATATTCATACAATAAACATGTAGTTATTATTCTTACACTTAATATGCATTTAATATTAATACAAAAACATGTATTTAATTTTAATAAACTAAACATATATTTAATATTAATACACTAAACATGTATTTAATATTTATACACTAAACATGTATTTAATATTCATACACTAAACATGTAGTTATTATTTATACAATAAACATGTATTTAATATTAATACAGTAAACATGTATTTAATTTTAATACAAAAACATGTATTTAATTTTAATGAACTAAGCGTATATTTAATATTAATACACTAAACATGTATTTAATATTTATACACTAAACATGTATTTAATATTAATACACTAAACATGTATTTAATATTCATACACTAAATATGTAGTTAATATTTATACACTAAACATGTATTTAATATTCATACACTAAACATGTATTTAATATTCATACACTAATCATGTATTTAATATTAATACACTAATCATGTATTTAATATTTATACACTAAACATGTATTTAATATTCATACACTAAATATGTAGTTAATATTTATACACTAAACATGTATTTAATATTCATACACTAAACATGTAGTTATTATTTATACAATAAACATGTATTTAATATTAATACAGTAAACATGTATTTAATATTAATACAAAAACATGTATTTAATTTTAATGAACTAAGCGTATATTTAATATTCATACACTTAACATATATTTAATATTTATACAATAAACATGTATTTAATATTCATACACGAAACATGTATTTAATATTAATACACGAAACATGTATTTAATATTTATACACTAAACATGTATTTAATATTCATACACTAAACATGTAGTTATTATTTATACACTAAAAATGTATTTAATATTAATACAGTAAACATGTATTAAATATTTATACACTAAACATGTATTTAATATTCATACAGTAAACATGTATTTGTTATCCTCTAAATAAGGCACACTTGGAAATAATGAATTTCTTTATGTGAGCAGTTGCGGCAGAAGTCCACAGGAGGGCGCACGTTCCCTCTTAATAAGTCCGGTCCTCTCCGTCTCTCTCTCTCTCTTTTTCCTTTTTTTTGTTTGGTTTCTCATACACTTATATTTATACACTAAACATGTATTTAATATTAATACACTAAACATGTATTTAATATTTATACACTAAACATGTATTTAATATTAATACAAAAACATGTATCCATCCATCCATCCATTTCTACCGCTTATTCCCTTTCGGGGTCGCGGGGGGCGCTGGCGCCTATCTCAGCTACAATCGGGCAGAAGGCGGGGTACACCCTGGACAAGTCGCCACCTCATCGCAGGGCCAACACAGATAGACAGACAACATTCACACTCACATTCACACACTAGGGACCATTTAGTGTTGCCAATCAACTTATCCCCAGGTGCATGTCTTTGGAAGTGGGAGGAAGCCGGAGTACCCGGAGGGAACCCACGCATTCACGGGGAGAACATGCAAACTCAACATGTATTTAATTTTAATAAACTAAACATATTTAATATTAATACACTAAACATGTATTTAACATTCATACACTAAACATGTATTTAATATGAATACACTAAACATGTATTTAATATTAATACAAAAACATGTATTTAATTTTAATAAACTAAACATATATTTAATATTAATACACTAAACATGTATTTAATATTTATACACTAAACATGTATTTAACATTTATACACTAAACATGTTTTTAATATTAATACACTAAACATGTATTTAATATTAATACAAAAACATGTATTTAATTTTAATAAACTAAACATATATTTAATATTAATACACTAAACATGTATTTAATATGAATACACTAAACAAGTATTTAATATTCATACACTAAACATGTAGTTATTATTCATACACTAAACATGTATTTAATATTTATACACTAAACATGTATTTAATATTAATACACTAAACATGTATTTAATATTAATACAAAAATATGTATTTATTTTAATAAACTAAACATATATTTAATATTAATACACTAAACATGTATTTAATATTTATACACTAAACATGTATTATTATTCATACACTAAACATGTATTTAATATTCATACACTAAACATGTATTTAATATTCATACACTAATCATGTATTTAATATTAATACACTAATCATGTATTTAATATTTATACACTAAATATGTATTTAATATTCATACACTTAACATGTATTTAATATTTATACAATAAACATGTATTTAATATTCATACACGAAACATGTATTTAATATTAATACACTAAACATGTTTTTAATATTTATACACTAAACATGTATTTAATATTCATACACTAAACATGTATTTAATATTCATACAATAAACATGTAGTTATTATTCTTACACTTAATATGTATTTAATATTAATACAAAAACATGTATTTAATTTTAATAAACTAAACATATATTTAATATTAATACACTAAACATGTATTTAATATTAATACACTAAACATGTATTTAATATTTATACACTAAACATGTATTTAATATTAATACAAAAACATGTATTTAATTTTAATAAACTAAACATATTTAAAATTAATACACTAAACATGTATTTAATATTCATACACTAAACATGTATTTAACATTTATACACTAAAAATGTATTTAATATTAATACACTAAACATGTATTTAATATTAATACAAAAACATGTATTTAATTTTAATAAACCAAACATATATTTAATATTAATACACTAAACATGTATTTAACATTTATACACTAAACATGTATTTAACATTTATACACTAAACATGTTTTTAATATTAATACACTAAACATGTATTTAATATTCATACACTAATCATGTATTTAATATTAATACACTAATCATGTATTTAATATTTATACACTAAATATGTATTTAATATTCATACACTTAACATGTATTTAATATTTATACAATAAACATGTATTTAATATTCATACACGAAACATGTATTTAATATTAATACACTAAACATGTATTTAATATTTATACACTAAACATATATTTAATATTCATACACTAAACATGTATTTAATATTAATACAATAAACATGTAGCTATTATTCTTACACTTAATATGTATTTAATATTAATACAAAAACATGTATTTAATTTTAATAAACTAAACATATATTTAATATTAATACACTAAACATGTATTTAATATTAATACACTAAACATGTATTTAATATTTATACACTAAACATGTATTTAATATTAATACAAAAACATGTATTTAATTTTAATAAACTAAACATATTTAATATTAATACACTAAACATGTATTTAATATTAATACACTAAACATGTATTTAACATTTATACACTAAACATGTATTTAAAATTTATACACTAAACATGTTTTTAATATTAATACACTAAACATGTATTTAATATTAATACAAAAACATGTATTTAATTTTAATAAACTAAACATATATTTAATATTAATACACTAAACATGTATTTAATATGAATACACTAAACATGTATTTAACATTTATACACTAAACATGTATTTAATATTAATACACTAAACATGTATTTAATATTAATACAAAAATATGTATTTATTTTAATAAACTAAACATATATTTAATATTAATACACTAAACATGTATTTAATATTAATACAAAAACATGTATTTAATTTTAATAAACTAAATATATATTTAATATTAATACACTAAACATGTATTTAATATGAATACACTAAACATGTATTTAATATTCATACACTAAACATGTAGTTATTATTTATACACTAAACATTTATTTAATATTTATACACTAAACATGTATTTAATATTAATACACTATACATGTATTTAATATTAATACAAAAACATGTATTCAATTTTAATAAAGTAAACATATATTTAATATTAATACACTAAACATGTATTTAATCTTCATACACTAAATATGTAGTTATTATTTATACACTAAACATGTATTTAATATTAATACACTAAACATGTATTTAATATTCATACACTAAACTTGTATTTAATATTTATACTTTAAATATGTATTTAATATTGATACACTAAACATGTATTTAATATTTATACACTAAACATGTATTTAATATTCATACACTAAACATGTAGTTATTATTTATACACTAAACATGTATTTAATATTAATACAGTAAACATGTAGTTATTATTCTTACACTTAATATGTATTTAATATGAATACAAAAACATGTATTTAATTTTAATAAACTAAACATATATTTAATATTTATACACTAAACATGTATTTAATATTTATACACTAAACATGTATTTAATATTCATACACTAAACATGTACTTATTATTTATACACTAAACATGTATTTAATATTAATACATAAAACATGTTTTAAATATTTATACACTAAACATGTATTTAATATTAATACACTAAACATGTATTTAATATTAATACAAAAACATGTATTTAATTTTAATAAACTAAACATATATTTAATATTAATACACTAAACATGTATTTAACATCTATACACTAAACATGTTTTTAATATTAATACACTAAACATGTATTTAGTATTAATACAAAAACATGTAGTTAATTTTAATAAACTAAACATATATTTAATATTAATACACTAAACATGTATTTAATATTTATACACTAAACATGTATTTAACATTTATACACTAAACATGTATTTAATATGAATACACTAAACATGTATTTAATATTCATACACTAAACATGTAGTTATTATTTATACACTAAACATGTATTTAACATTTATACACTAAGCATGTATTTAATATTAATACACTAAACATGTATTTAATATTAATACAAAAATATGTATTTATTTTAATAAACTAAATATATATTTAATATTAATACACTTAACATGTATTTAATATTTATACACTAAACATGTATTTAATACTCATACACTAAACGTGTATTTAATATTCATACACTTAACATGTATTTAATATTTATACAATAAACATGTATTTAATATTCATACACGAAACATGTATTTAATATTAATACACTAAACATGTATTTAATATTTATACACTAAACATGTATTTAATATTCATACACTAAGCATGTATTTAATATTCATACAATAAACATGTAGTTATTATTCTTACACTTAATATGCATTTAATATTAATACAAAAACATGTATTTAATTTTAATAAACTAAACATATATTTAATATTAATACACTAAACATGTATTTAATATTTATACACTAAACATGTATTTAATATTCATACACTAAACATGTAGTTATTATTTATACAATAAACATGTATTTAATATTAATACAGTAAACATGTATTTAATATTAATACAAAAACATGTATTTAATTTTAATGAACTAAGCGTATATTTAATATTAATACACTAAACATGTATTTAATATTTATACACTAAACATGTATTTAATATTAATACACTAAACATGTATTTAATATTCATACACTAAATATGTAGTTAATATTTATACACTAAAGATGTATTTAATATTCATACACTAAACATGTATTTAATATTCATACACTAATCATGTATTTAATATTAATACACTAATCATGTATTTAATATTTATACACTAAATATGTATTTAATATTCATACACTTAACATATATTTAATATTCATACAATAAACATGTATTTAATATTCATACACGAAACATGTATTTAATATTAATACACGAAACATGTATTTAATATTTATACACTAAACATGTATTTAATATTCATACACTAAACATGTAGTTATTATTTATACACTAAAAATGTATTTAATATTAATACAGTAAACATGTATTAAATATTTATACACTAAACATGTATTTAATATTCATACAGTAAACATGTATTTATTATCCTCTAAATAAGGCACACTTGGAAATAATGATTTCTTTATGTGTGCAGTTGCGGCAGAAGTCCACAGGAGGGCGCACGTTCCCTCTTAATAAGTCCGGTCCTCTCCGTCTCTCTCTCTCTCTTTTTCCTTTTTTTTGTTTGGTTTCTCATACACTTATATTTATACACTAAACATGTATTTAATATTAATACACTAAACATGTATTTAATATTTATACACTAAACATGTATTTAATATTAATACAAAAACATGTATCCATCCATCCATCCATTTCTACCGCTTATTCCCTTTCGGGGTCGCGGGGGGCGCTGGCGCCTATCTCAGCTACAATCGGGCAGAAGGCGGGGTACACCCTGGACAAGTCGCCACCTCATCGCAGGGCCAACACAGATAGACAGACAACATTCACACTCACATTCACACACTAGGGACCATTTAGTGTTGCCAATCAACTTATCCCCAGGTGCATGTCTTTGGAAGTGGGAGGAAGCCGGAGTACCCGGAGGGAACCCACACATTCACGGGGAGAACATGCAAACTCAACATGTATTTAATTTTAATAAACTAAACATATTTAATATTAATACACTAAACATGTATTTAATATTCATACACTAAACATGTATTTAACATTTATACACTAAACATGTATTTAATATTAATACACTAAACATGTATTTAATATTAATACAAAAACATGTATTTAATTTTAATAAACTAAACATATATTTAATATTAATACACTAAACATGTATTTAATATTTATACACTAAACATGTATTTAACATTTATACACTAAACATGTTTTTAATATTAATACACTAAACATGTATTTAATATTAATACAAAAACATGTATTTAATTTTAATAAACTAAACATATATTTAATATTAATACACTAAACATGTATTTAATATGAATACACTAAACATGTATTTAATATTCATACACTAAACATGTAGTTATTATTCATACACTAAACATGTATTTAATATTTATACACTAAACATGTATTTAATATTAATACACTAAACATGTATTTAATATTAATACAAAAATATGTATTTATTTTAATAAACTAAACATATATTTAATATTAATACACTAAACATGTATTTAATATTTTTACACTAAACATGTATTATTATTCATACACTAAACATGTATTTAATATTAATACACTAAACATGTATTTAATATTCATACACTAATCATGTATTTAATATTAATACACTAATCATGTATTTAATATTTATACACTAAATATGTATTTAATATTCATACACTTAACATGTATTTAATATTTATACAATAAACATGTATTTAATATTCATACACGAAACATGTATTTAATATTAATACACTAAACATGTTTTTAATATTTATACACTAAACATGTATTTAATATTCATACACTAAACATGTATTTAATATTCATACAATAAACATGTAGTTATTATTCTTACACTTAATATGTATTTAATATTAATACAAAAACATGTATTTAATTTTAATAAACTAAACATATATTTAATATTAATACACTAAACATGTATTTAATATTAATACACTAAACATGTATTTAATATTTATACACTAAACATGTATTTAATATTAATACAAAAACATGTATTTAATTTTAATAAACTAAACATATTTAATATTAATACACTAAACTTGTATTTAATATTCATACACTAAACATGTATTTAACATTTATACACTAAAAATGTATTTAATATTAATACACTAAACATGTATTTAATATTAATACAAAAACATGTATTTAATTTTAATAAACCAAACATATATTTAATATTAATACACTAAACATGTATTTAACATTTATACACTAAACATGTATTTAACATTTATACACTAAACATGTTTTTAATATTAATACACTAAACATGTATTTAATATTCATACACTAATCATGTATTTAATATTAATACACTAATCATGTATTTAATATTTATACACTAAATATGTATTTAATATTCATACACTTAACATGTATTTAATATTTATACAATAAACATGTATTTAATATTCATACACGAAACATGTATTTAATATTAATACACTAAACATGTATTTAATATTTATACACTAAACATATATTTAATATTCATACACTAAACATGTATTTAATATTAATACAATAAACATGTAGCTATTATTCTTACACTTAATATGTATTTAATATTAATACAAAAACATGTATTTAATTTTAATAAACTAAACATATATTTAATATTAATACACTAAACATGTATTTAATATTAATACACTAAACATGTATTTAATATTTATACACTAAACATGTATTTAATATTAATACAAAAACATGTATTTAATTTTAATAAACTAAACATATTTAATATTAATACACTAAACATGTATTTAATATTCATACACTAAACATGTATTTAACATTTATACACTAAACATGTATTTAATATTAATACACTAAACATGTATTTAATATTAATACAAAAACATGTATTTAATTTTAATAAACCAAACATATATTTAATATTAATACACTAAACATGTATTTAACATTTATACACTAAACATGTATTTAAAATTTATACACTAAACATGTTTTTAATATTAATACACTAAACATGTATTTAATATTAATACAAAAACATGTATTTAATTTTAATAAACTAAACATATATTTAATATTAATACACTAAACATGTATTTAATATGAATACACTAAACATGTATTTAACATTTATACACTAAACATGTATTTAATATTAATACACTAAACATGTATTTAATATTAATACAAAAATATGTATATATTTTAATAAACTAAACATATATTTAATATTAATACACTAAACATGTATTTAATATTTATACACTAAACATGTATTTAATATTCATACACTAAACATGTATTTAATATTCATACACTAATCATGTATTTAATATTAATACACTAATCATGTATTTAATATTCATACACTAAATATGTATTTAATATTCATACACTTAACATGTATTTAATATTTATACAATAAACATGTATTTAATATTCATACACGAAACATGTATTTAATATTAATACACTAGACATGTATTTAATATTTATACACTAAACATGTATTTAATATTCATACACTAAACATGTCTTTAATATTCATACAATAAACATGTAGTTATTATTCTTACACTTAATATGTATTTAATATTAATACAAAAACATGTTTTTAATTTTAATAAACTAAACATATATTTAATATTAATACAATAAACATGTATTTAATATTTCTACACTAAACATGTATTTAATATTCATACACTAAACATGTAGTTATTATTTATACAATAAACCTGTATTTAATATTAATACAGTAAACATGTATTAAATATTAATACACTAAACATGTATTTAATATTAATACAAAAACATGTATTTAATTTTAATAAACTAAACATACATTTAATATTAAAACACTAAACATGTATTTAATATTTATACACTAAACATGTATTTAACATTCATACACTAAACATGTTTTTAATATTAATACACTAAACATGTATTTAATATTAATACAAAAACATGTATTTAATTTTAATAAACTAAATATATATTTAATATTAATACACTAAACATGTATTTAATATGAATACACTAAACATGTATTTAATATTCATACACTAAACATCAATCAATCAATCAATGTTTACTTATATAGCCCTAAATCACTAGTGTCTCAAAGGGCTGCACAAACCACCACGACATCCTCGGTAGGAAAACTCACACCCAGTGGGACATTGGTGACAATAATGACCCAGTGGGACGTCGGTGACAATGATGACTATGAGAACCTTAGAGAGGAGGAAAGCAATGGATGTCGAGCGGATCTAACATGATACTGTGAAAGTTCAATCCACAATGGATACAACACAGTCGCGAGAGTCCAGTCCAAAGAGGATCCAAGACACAGCAGCGAGAGTCCCGTTCACAGCGGAGCCAGCAGGAAACCATCCCAAGCGTAGGCGGACCAGCAGCGCAGAGATGTCCCCAGCCGATACACAGGCGAGCAGTACATGGCCACCGGATCGGACCGGACCCCCTCCACACGGGAGAGTGGGACATAGAAGAAAAAGAAAAGAAACGGCAGATCAACTGGTCTAAAAAGGGAGTCTATTTAAAGGCTAGAATATACAAATGAGTTTTAAGGTGAGACTTAAATGCTTCTACTGAGGTGGCATCGCGAACTGTTACCGGGAGGGCATTCCAGAGTACTGGAGCCCGAACGGAAAATGCTCTATAGCCCGCAGACTTTTTTTGGGCTTTGGGAATCACTAATAAGCCGGAGTCCTTTGAACGCAGATTTCTTGCCGGGACATATGGTACAATACAATCGGCAAGATAAGATGGAGCTAGACCGTGTAGTATTTTATACGTAAGTAGTAAAACCTTAAAGTCACATCTTAAGTGCACAGGAAGCCAGTGCAGGTGAGCCAGTACAGGCGTAATGTGATCAAACTTTCTTGTTCTTGTCAAAAGTCTAGCAGCCGCATTTTGTACCAACTGTAATCTTTTAATGCTAGACATGGGGAGACCCGAAAATAATACGTTACAGTAGTCGAGGCGAGACGTAACAAACGCATGGATAATGATCTCAGCGTCTTTAGTGGACAGAATGGAGCGAATTTTAGCGATATTACGGAGATGAAAGAAGGCCGTTTTAGTAACGCTTTTAATGTGTGCCTCAAAGGAGAGAGTTGGGTCGAAGATAACACCCAGATTCTTTACCGTGTCGCCTTGTTTAATTGTTTGGTTGTCAAATGTTAGAGTTGTATTATTAAATAGAGTTCGGTGTCTAGCAGGACCGATAATCAGCATTTCCGTTTTTTTGGCGTTGAGTTGCAAAAAGTTAGCGGACATCCATTGTTTAATTTCATTAAGACACGCCTCCAGCTGACTACAATCCGGCGTGTTGGTCAGCTTTAGGGGCATGTAGAGTTGGGTGTCATCAGCATAACAGTGAAAGCTAATACCGTATTTGCGTATGATGTCACCTAGCGGCAGCATGTAGATGCTGAAGAGTGCAGGGCCAAGGACCGAACCCTGGGGAACTCCACACGTTACCTTAACGTAGTCCGAGGTCACATTGTTATGGGAGACACACTGCATCCTATCAGTAAGATAAGAGTTAAACCAAGACAGGGCTAAATCTGACATACCAATTCGTGTTTTGATACGTTCTAATAAAATATTATGATCGACGGTATCGAAAGCAGCGCTAAGATCGAGGAGCAGCAACATAGATGACGCATCAGAATCCATCGTTAGCAATAGATCATTAGTCATTTTTGCGAGGGCTGTCTCCGTGGAGTGATTTGCCCTGAAACCGGATTGAAAGGTTTCACATAGATTGTTAGACGCTAAGTGTTCATTTAACTGCTCCGCAACAATTTTTTCAAGGATTTTTGAAATAAAGGGAAGGTGAGACACCGGTCGGTAGTTTACCATGAGGTCAGGATCGAGGTTAGGTCTTTTAAGAAGAGGATGAATAACCGCTTTTTTGAATGCTAGGGGAACAGTGCCCGAGGAGAGTGATAAGTTTATAATATTTAGCACTGATGGACCTAATAATACAAAGAGCTCCTTGATCAGTTTCCCAGGAAGAGGGTCAAGTAAACATGTTGTCTGTTTTATTCCATTTACACGTTGTAACAATTCCTCTAATGTTATTTCCTCAAAACGAGAGAAAGTATTTTGGAGGGCAGTATCCGCCGTATATACAATCGTGTCAGTGTTAATAGAACCCCGTTGTAGCTGGGACGCATTGTCTTTAATCTCCTTTCTAATGACTTCAATTTTCTTACTAAAGAATTGCATAAAGTCATCAGCTGAGTGGGTTGAGCTACTGGAAGGAGTCCCTTGTTGGGTTAGCGATGCTACCGTACTAAACAAAAATTTAGGATCGTTTTTATTACGGTGGATGAGATTTGAGTAATATTTGGCTTTAGCTAAGGTAAGCATGCGTTTATAAGTTATTAAACCATCACTCCATGCTTGATGGTGCACCTCAAGTTTAGTCGTGCGCCATTTGCGTTCCAGCTTTCTACATAATAATTTCTGAGCTCTAGTGTCTTCTGTAAACCACGGGGTGCGCTTTTTTGGAGCCTTTTTTAACTTTAGCGGTGCTATGTTATCAATGGTTTCGCGCAGGGCGTCGTTAAAGTTGTTAGTGAGGTTATCAACAGAGCCCACATACTTTGGGAATGGTGCCATTACCGAGGGCAGTAGGTCAGCAAGAGTTGTCGTTGTGGCTGTATTAATGTTGCGGCTGCTATAGCAGTTATTATTATTATTAGTTTGACGAACATGCGTCTGAACCTCGAATTTTATAAGGTAATGATCAGACAATACTTTAGTATACGGGAGTATCGTAACTTTGGAAACGTTGATGCCCCTGACAAGCACTAGGTCTATCGTATTACCGTTGCGATGCGTGGGTTCATTTATTATTTGTGTGAGACCACAGCTATCAATTACAGTCTGGAGCGCTACGCACGGTGGGTCCGATGGGGTATTCATATGGATATTAAAGTCCCCCATTATGATTATATTATCGGCGTGTGTCACTAGATCAGCAACGAACTCTGAGAATTCATTAATAAAGTCCGAATAGGGCCCTGGGGGGCGGTAGATAACAGCCAGGTGTAGAGGCAGCGGTGTGACAGACCTCATAGTAAGCACCTCAAACGATTTATATTTATTATTTATGTTAGGACTAAGGTTAAAGTTTTCGTTGTATATTAGTGCAACCCCCCCACCCCTTTTGAGCGGACGGGCAATATGCGCATGTGTAAAGTTAGGAGGACATGCCTCATTTAGCGCAAAAAAGTCGTTTGGTTTAAGCCAGGTTTCGCTGAGACCGATGACGTTAAGATTGTTGTCTCTGATAATATCATTAACTAACAACGTTTTAGGAGACAATGATCTTATGTTTAAAAAACCTATATTATAGGTAGTGGGCTGTTTTAGGGAGTTTTTGATCAAATTATCCGTAGTAGCAATATTAATAATGTTGTGTTTATTATGCCCAGTGCATTTAGTATAGTTACGACCATATCTAGGAATTGATACGACAGGAATTTTCCGATTGTTTGATTGTTGCTTTGATAAACTGCACGCATCATGGTTAGCCACCTCAGTAACGGGGATTTTCCGATTGTTTGTTTGTTGCTTTGATAAACTGCACGCATCATAGTTAGCCACCTCAGTAACGGGGATTTTCCGATTGTTTGTTTGTTGCTTTAAACATGTAGTTATTATTTATACACTAAACATGTATTTAACATTTATACGCTAAACATGTATTTAATATTAATACACTAAACATGTATTTAATATTACTACAAAAATATGTATTTATTTTAATAAACTAAACATATATTTAATATTAATACACTAAACATGTATTTAATATTTATACACTAAACATGTATTTAATATTCATACACTAAATATGTAGTTATTATTTATACACTAAACATGTATTTAATATTAATACACTAAACATGTATTTAATATTCATACACTAAACATGTATTTAATATTCATACACTAATCATGTATTTAATATTAATACACTAATCATGTATTTAATATTTATACACTAAATATGTATTTAATATTCATACAAAAACATGTATTTAATTTTAATAAACTAAACATATATTTAATATTAATACACTAATCATGTATTTAATATTTATACACTAAATATGTATTTAATATTCATACACTTAACATGTATTTAATATTAATACAGTAAACATGTATTTAATATTCATACACTAAACATGTATTTAATATTCATACACTAATCACGTATTTAATATTAATACACTAATCATGTATTTAATATTTATACACTAAATATGTATTTAATATTCATACACTTAACATGTATTTAATATTTATACAATAAACATGTATTTAATATTCATACACGAAACATGTATTTAATATTAATACACTAAACATGTATTTAATATTTATACACTAAACATGTATTTAATATTCATACACTAAACATGTATTTAATATTCATACAATAAACATGTAGTTATTATTCTTACACTTAATATGTATTTAACATTTATACACTAAACATGTATTTAATATTAATACACTAAACATGTATTTAATATTCATACACTAAACATGTATTTAATATTTATACACTAATCATGTATTTAATATTAATACACTAATCATGTATTTAATATTTATACACTAAATATGTATTTAATATTCATACACTTAACATGTATTTAATATTTATACAATAAACATGTATTTAATATTCATACACGAAACATGTATTTAATATTAATACACTAAACATGTATTTAATATTTATACACTAAACATCTATTTAATATTCATACACTAAACATGTATTTAATATTCATACAATAAACATGTAGCTATTATTCTTACACTTAATATGTATTTAATATTAGTACAAAAACATGTATTTAATTTTAATAAACTAAACATATATTTAATATTAATACACTAAACATGTATTTAATATTAATACACTAAACATGTATTTAATATTTATACACTAAACATGTATTTAATATTAATACAAAAACATGTATTTAATTTTAATAAACTAAACATATTTAATATTAATACACTAAACATGTATTTAATATTCATACACTAAACATGTATTTAACATTTATACACTAAACATGTATTTAATATTAATTAACTAAACATGTATTTAATATTAATACAAAAACATGTATTTAATTTTAATAAACCAAACATATATTTAATATTAATACACTAAACATGTATTTAACATTTATACACTAAACATGTATTTAAAATTTATACACTAAACATGTTTTTAATATTAATACACTAAACATGTATTTAATATTAATACAAAAACATGTATTTAATTTTAATAAACTAAACATATATTTAATATTAATACACTAAACATGTATTTAATATGAATACACCAAACATGTATTTAATATTCATACACTAAACATGTAGTTATTATTTATACACTAAACATGTATTTAACATTTATACACTAAACATGTATTTAATATTAATACACTAAACATGTATTTAATATTAATACAAAAATATGTATTTATTTTAATAAACTAAACATATATTTAATATTAATACACTAAACATGTATTTAATATTTATACACTAAACATGTATTTAATATGAATACACCAAACATGTATTTAATATTCATACACTAAACATGTAGTTATTATTTATACACTAAACATGTATTTAACATTTATACACTAAATATGTATTTAATATTCATACGCTTAACATGTATTTAATATTTATACAATAAACATGTATTTAATATTCATACACGAAACATGTATTTAATATTAATACACTAAACATGTATTTAATATTTATACACTAAACATGTATTTAATATTCATACACTAAACATGTATTTAATATTCATACAATAAACATGTAGTTATTATTCTTACACTTAATATGTATTTAATATTAATACAAAAACATGTTTTTAATTTTAATAAACTAAACATATATTTAATATTAATACAATAAACATGTATTTAATATTTCTACACTAAACATGTATTTAATATTCATACACTAAACATGTAGTTATTATTTATACAAGAAACATGTATTTAATATTAATACAGTAAACATGTATTAAATATTAATACACTAAATATGTATTTAATATTAATACAAAAACATGTATTTAATTTTAATAAACTAAACATATATTTAATATTAAAACACTAAACATGTATTTAATATTTATACACTAAACATGTATTCAACATTCATACACTAAACATGTTTTTAATATTAATACACTAAACATGTATTTAATATTAATACAAAAACATGTATTTAATTTTAATAAACTAAATATATATTTAATATTAATACACTAAACATGTATTTAATATGAATACACTAAACATGTATTTAATATTCATACACTAAACATGTAGTTATTATTTATACACTAAACATGTATTTAACATTTATACGCTAAACATGTATTTAATATTAATACACTAAACATGTATTTAATATTACTACAAAAATATGTATTTATTTTAATAAACTAAACATATATTTAATATTAATACACTAAACATGTATTTAATATTTATACACTAAACATGTATTTAATATTCATACACTAAATATGTAATTATTATTTATACACTAAACATGTATTTAATATTAATACACTAAACATGTATTTAATATTCATACACTAAACATGTATTTAATATTCATACACTAATCATGTATTTAATATTAATACACTAATCATGTATTTAATATTTATACACTAAATATGTATTTAATATTCATACAAAAACATGTATTTAATTTTAATAAACTAAACATATATTTAATATTAATACACTAATCATGTATTTAATATTTATACACTAAATATGTATTTAATATTCATACACTTAACATGTATTTAATATTTATACAATAAACATGTATTTAATATTCATACACTAAACATGTATTTAATATTCATACACGAAACATGTATTTAATATTAATACACTAAACATGTATTTAATATTTATACACTAAACATGTATTTAATATTCATACACTAAACATGTATTTAATATTCTTACAATAAACATGTAGTTATTATTCTTACACTTAATATGTATTTAACATTTATACACTAAACATGTATTTAATATTAATACACTAAACATGTATTTAATATTCATACACTAAACATGTATTTAATATTTATACACTAATCATGTATTTAATATTAATACACTAAACATGTATTTAATATGAATACACTAAACATGTATTTAATATTCATACACTAAACATGTAGTTATTATTTATACACTAAACATTTATTTAATATTTATACACTAAACATGTATTTAACATTTATACACTAAACATGTATTTAATATTAATACACTAAACATGTATTTAATATTAATACAAAACATGTATTTAATTTTAATAAACTAAACATATATTTAATATTAATACACTAAACATGTATTTAATATTCATACACTAAACATGTATTTAATATTTATACACTAAATATGTATTTAATATTCATACACTTAACATGTATTTAATATTTGGACAATAAACATGTATTTAATATTCATACACGAAACATGTATTTAATATTAATACACTAAACATGTATTTAATATTTATACACTAAACATGTATTTAATATTCATACACTAAACATGTAGTTATTATTTATACACTAAACATGTATTTAATATTAATACAGTAAACATGTAGTTATTATTCTTACACTTAATATGTATTTAATATTAATACAAAAACATGTATTTAATTTTAATAAACTAAACATATATTTAATATTTATACACTAAACATGTATTTAATATTCATACACTAAAAGTGTATTTAATATTCATACACTAAACATGTACTTATTATTTATACACTAAACATGTATTTAATACTAATACATTAAACATGTTTTAAATATTTATACACTAAACATGTATTTAATATTAATACACTAAACATGTATTTAATATTAATACAAAAACATGTATTTAATTTTAATAAACTAAACATATATTTAATATTAATACACTAAACATGTATTTAACATTTATACACTAAACATGTTTTTAATATTAATACACTAAACATGTATTTAATATTAATACAAAAACATGTAGTTAATTTTAATAAACTAAACATATATTTAATATTAATACACTAAACATGTATTTAATATTTATACACTAAACATGTATTTAACATTTATACACTAAACATGTATTTAATATGAATACACTAAACATGTATTTAATATTCATACACTAAACATGTAGTTATTATTTATACACTAAACATGTATTTAACATTTATACACTAAACATGTATTTAATATTAATACACTAAACATGTATTTAATATTAATACAAAAACATGTATTTAATTTTAATGAACTAAACGTATATTTAATATTAATACACTAAACATGTATTTAATATTCATACACTAAACATGTATTTAATATTAATACACTAAACATGTATTTAATATTCATACACTAAACCTGTAGTTAATATTTATACACTAAACATGTATTTAATATTCATACACTAAACATGTATTTAATATTACTACACTGAACATGTCTTTAATAATCATATACTAAACGTATATGTCATTATATACTAATCATATATTTAATATTCATACAGTATTTATTATCCTCTAAATAAGGCACACTTGGAAATAATGAATTTCTTTATGTGTGCAGTTGCGGCAGAAGTCCACAGGAGGGCGCACGTTCCCTCTTAATAAGTCCGGTCCTCTCCGTCTCTCTCTCTCTCTTTTTCCTTTTTTTTGTTTCTTTTATTTTTTTTTTACATAAGTTTGGTTTCTCATACACTTATATTTATACACTAAACATGTATTTAATATTAATACAATAAACATGTATTTAATATTTATACACTAAACAT
This sequence comes from Nerophis ophidion, assembly GCF_033978795.1. Lineage (NCBI taxonomy): Eukaryota > Metazoa > Chordata > Actinopteri > Syngnathiformes > Syngnathidae > Nerophis > Nerophis ophidion. The sequence goes on from NW_026906955.1 coordinate 250,766, forward strand.
GTATTTAATATTAATACAAAAACATGTATTTAATTTTAATAAACTAAACATATTTAATATTAATACACTAAACATGTATTTAATATTCATACACTAAACGTGTATTTAACATTTATACACTAAACATGTATTTAATATTAATACACTAAACATGTATTTAATATTAATACATAAACATGTATTTAATTTTAATAAACTAAACATATATTTAATATTAATACACTAAACATGTATTTAATATTTATACACTAAACATGTATTTAACATTTATACACTAAACATGTTTTCAATATTAATACACTACACATGTATTTAATATTAATACAAAAACATGTATTTAATTTTAATAAACTAAACATATATTTAATATTAATACACTAAACATGTATTTAATATGAATACACTAAACATGTATTTAATATTCATACACTAAACATGTAGTTATTATTCATACACTAAACATGTGTTTAACATTTATACACTAAACATGTATTTAATATTAATACACTAAACATGTATTTAATATTAATACAAAAATATGTATTTATTTTAATAAACTAAACATATATTTAATATTAATACACTAAACATGTATTTAATATTTATACACTAAACATGTATTTAATATTCATACACTAAACGTGTATTTAATATTCATACACTAAACATGTATTTAATATTCATACACGAATCATGTATTTAATATTAATACACTAATCATGTATTTAATATTTATACACTAAATATGTATTTAATATTCATACACTTAACATATATTTAATATTTATACAATAAACATGTATTTAATATTCATACACGAAACATGTATTTAATATTAATACACTAAACATGTATTTAATATTTATACACTAAACATGTATTTAATATTCATACATTAAACATGTATTTAATATTCATACAATAAACATGTAGTTATTATTCTTACACTTAATATGTATTTAATATTAATACAAAAACATGTATTTAATTTTAATAAACTAAACATATATTCAATATTAATACACTAAACATGTATTTAATATTTATACACTAAACATGTATTTAATATTCATACACTAAACATGTAGTTATTATTCATACAATAAACATGTATTTAATATTAATACAGTAAACATGTATTAAATATTTATACACTAAACATGTATTTAATATTAATACACTAAACATGTATTTAATATTAATACAAAAACATGTATTTAATTTTAATAAACTAAACATATATTTAATATTTATACACTAAACATGTATTTAACATTTATACACTAAACATGTATTTAATATTCATACACTAAACATGTATGTAATATTCATACACTAAACATGTATTTAATATTAATACAAAAACATGTATTTAATTTTAATAAACTAAACGTATATTTAATATTAATACACTAAACATGTATTTAATATTTATACACAAAACATGTATTTAATATTAATACACTAAACATGTATTTAATATTCATACACTAAATATGTAGTTATTAATTTATACACTGAACATGTATTTAATATTCATACACTAAACATGTATTTAATATTCATACACTAATCATGTATTTAATATTAATACACTAATCATGTATTTAATATTTATACACTAAATATGTATTTAATATTCATACACTTAACATGTATTTAATATTTATACAATAAACATGTATTTAATATTCATACACGAAACATGTATTTAATATTAATACACGAAACATGTATTTAATATTTATACACTAAACATGTATTTAATATTCATACACTAAACATGTAGTTATTATTTATACACTAAACATGTATTTAATATTAATACCGTAAACATGTATTAAATATTTATACACTAAACATGTATTTAATATTCATACAGTAAACATGTATTTATTATCCTCTAAAAAAGGCACACTTGGAAATAATGAATTTCTTTATGTGTGCAGTTGCGGCAGAGGTCCACAGGAGGGCGCACGTTCCCTCTTAATAAGTCCGGTCCTCTCCGTCTCTCCCTCTCTCTCTTTTTCCTTTTTTTGTTTCTTTTATTTTTTTTTAGATAAGTTTGGTTTCTCATACACTTATATATATACACTAAACATGTATTTAATATTAATACACTAAACATGTATTTAATATTTATACAAAAACATGTATTTAATTTTAATAAACTAAACATATTTAATATTAATACACTAAACATGTCTTTAATATTCATACACTAAACATGTATTTAACATTTATACACTAAACATGTATTTAATATTAATACACTAAACATGTATTTAATATTAATACAAAAACATGTATTTAATTTTAATAAGCTAAACATATATTTAATATTAATACACTAAACATGTATTTAACATTTATACACTAAACATGTTTTTAACATTTATACACTAAACATGTTTTTAATATTAATACACTAAACATGTATTTAATATTAATACAAAAACATGTATTTAATTTTAATAAAATAAACATATATTTAATATTAATACACTAAACATGTATTTAATATGAATACACTAAACATGTATTTAATATTCATACACTAAACATGTAGTGATTATTTATACACTAAACATGTATTTAACATTTATACACTAAACATGTATTTAATATTAATACACTAAACATGTATTTAATATTAATACAAAAATATGTACTTATTTTAATAAACTAAACATATATTTAATATTAATACACTAAACATGTATTTAATATTTGTACACTAAACATGTATTTAATATTCATACACTAAATATGTAGTTATTATTTATACACTAAACATGTATTTAATATTAATACACTAAACCTGTATTTAATATTCATACACTAAACATGTATTTAATATTCATACACTAATCATGTATTTAATATTAATACACTAATCATGTATTTAATATTTATACACTAAATATGTATTTAATATTCATACAAAAACATGTATTTAATATTTATACAATAAACATGTATTTAATATTCATACACGAAACATGTATTTAATATTAATACACTAAACATGTATTTAATATTTATACACTAAACATGTATTTAATATTCATTCACTAAATATGTATTTAATATTCATACACTTAACATGTATTTAATATTTATACAATAAACATGTATTTAATATTCATACACGAAACACGTATTTAATATTAATACAATAAACATGTATTTAATATTCATACACTAAATATGTAGTAATTATTTATACACTAAACATGTATTTAATATTAATACACTAAACCTGTATTTAATATTCATACACTAAACATGTATTTAATATTCATACACTAATCATGTATTTAATATTAATACATTAATCATGTATTTAATATTTATACACTAAATATGTATTTAATATTCATACACTTAACATGTATTTAATATTTATACAATAAACATGTATTTAATATTCATACACTAAACATGTATTTAATATTCATACACTAATCATGTATTTAATATTAATACACTAATCATGTATTTAATATTTATACACTAAATATGTATTTAATATTCATACACTTAACATGTATTTAATATTTATACAATAAACATGTATTTAATATTCATACACGAAACATGTATTTAATATTAATACACTAAACATGTATTTAATATTTATACACTAAACATGTATTTAATATTCATACACTAAACATGTATTTAATATTCATACAATAAACATGTAGTTATTATTCTTACACTTAATATGTATTTAATATTAATACAAAAACATGTATTTAATTTTAATAAACTAAACATATATTTAATATTAATACACTAAACATGTATTTATTATTTATACACTGTTCATGTATTTAATATTCATACACTAAACATGTAGTTATTATTTATACAATAAACACGTATTTAATATTAATACAGTAAACATGTATTAAATATTTATACACTAAACCAGTGTTTAATATTAATACACTAAACATGTATTTAATATTAATACAAAAACATGTATTTAATTTAATGAACTAAACGTATATTTAATATTAATACACTAAACATGTATTTAATTTTAATAAACTAAACATATATTTAATACTAATACACTAAACATGTATTTAATATGAATACACTAAACATGTATTTAATATTCATACACTAAACATGTAGTAATTATTTATACACTAAACATGTATTTAACATTTATACACTAAACATGTATTTAATATTAATACACTAAACATGTATTTAATATTAATACACTAAACATGTATTTAATATTAATACAAAAACATGTATTTAATTTTAATAAACTAAACATATATTTAATATTTATACACTAAACATGTATTTAACATTTATACACTAAACATGTATTTAATATTCATACACTAAACATGTATGTAATATTCATACACTAAACATGTATTTAATATTAATACAAAAACATGTATTTAATTTTAATAAACTAAACGTATATTTAATATTAATACACTAAACATGTATTTAATATTTATACACAAAACATGTATTTAATATTAATACACTAAACATGTATTTAATATTCATACACTAAATATGTAGTTATTATTTATACACTAAACATGTATTTAATATTCATACACTAAACATGTATTTAATATTCATACACTAATCATGTATTTAATATTAATACACTAATCATGTATTTAATATTTATACACTAAATATGTATTTAATATTCATACACTTAACATGTATTTAATATTTATACAATAAACATGTATTTAATATTCATACACGAAACATGTATTTAATATTTATACACTAAACATGTATTTAATATTCATACACTAAACATGTAGTTATTATTTATACACTAAACATGTATTTAATATTAATACCGTAAACATGTATTAAATATTTATACACTAAACATGTATTTAATATTCATACAGTAAACATGTATTTATTATCCTCTAAATAAGGCACACTTGGAAATAATGAATTTCTTTATGTGTGCAGTTGCGGCAGAAGTCCACAGGAGGGCGCACGTTCCCTCTTAATAAGTCCGGTCCTCTCCGTCTCTCCCTCTCTCTCTTTTTCCTTTTTTTGTTTCTTTTATTTTTTTTTACATAAGTTTGGTTTCTCATACACTTATATTTATACACTAAACATGTATTTAATATTAATACACTAAACATGTATTTAATATTTATACAAAAACATGTATTTAATTTTAATAAACTAAACATATTTAATATTAATACACTAAACATGTCTTTAATATTCATACACTAAACATGTATTTAACATTTATACACTAAACATGTATTTAATATTAATACACTAAACATGTATTTAATATTAATACAAAAACATGTATTTAATTTTAATAAGCTAAACATATATTTAATATTAATACACTAAACATGTATTTAACATTTATACACTAAACATGTTTTTAACATTTATACACTAAACATGTTTTTAATATTAATACACTAAACATGTATTTAATATTAATACAAAAACATGTATTTAATTTTAATAAAATAAACATATATTTAATATTAATACACTAAACATGTATTTAATATGAATACACTAAACATGTATTTAATATTCATACACTAAACATGTAGTTATTATTTATACACTAAACATGTATTTAACATTTATACACTAAACATGTATTTAATATTAATACACTAAACATGTATTTAATATTAATACAAAAATGTGTACTTATTTTAATAAACTAAACATATATTTAATATTAATACACTAAACATGTATTTAATATTTGTACACTAAACATGTATTTAATATTCATACACTAAATATGTAGTTATTATTTATACACTAAACATGTATTTAATATTAATACACTTAACCTGTATTTAATATTCATACACTAAACATGTATTTAATATTCATACACTAATCATGTATTTAATATTAATACACTAATCATGTATTTAATATTTATACACTAAATATGTATTTAATATTCATACAAAAACATGTATTTAATATTTATATAATAAACATGTATTTAATATTCATACACGAAACATGTATTTAATATTAATACACTAAACATGTATTTAATATTTATACACTAAACATGTATTTAATATTCATACACTAAATATGTATTTAATATTCATACACTTAACATGTATTTAATATTTATACAATAAACATGTATTTAATATTCATACACGAAACATGTATTTAATATTAATACACTAAACATGTATTTAATATTCATACACTAAATATGTAGTTATTATTTATACACTAAACATGTATTTAATATTAATACACTAAACCTGTATTTAATATTCATACACTAAACATGTATTTAATATTCATACACTAATCATGTATTTAATATTAATACATTAATCATGTATTTAATATTTATACACTAAATATGTATTTAATATTCATACACTTAACATGTATTTAATTTTTATACAATAAACATGTATTTAATATTCATACACTAAACATGTATTTGATATTCATACACTAATCATGTATTTAATATTAATACACTAATCATGTATTTAATATTTATACACTAAATATGTATTTAATATTCATACACTTAACATGTATTTAATATTTATACAATAAACATGTATTTAATATTCATACACGAAACATGTATTTAATATTAATACACTAAACATGTATTTAATATTTATACACTAAACATGTATTTAATATTCATACACTAAACATGTATTTAATATTCATACAATAAACATGTAGTTATTATTCTTACACTTAATATGTATTTAATATTAATACAAAAACATGTATTTAATTTTAATAAACTAAACATATATTTAATATTAATACACTAAACATGTATTTATTATTTATACACTGTTCATGTATTTAATATTCATACACTAAACATGTAGTTGTTATTTATACAATAAACACGTATTTAATATTAATACAGTAAACATGTATTAAATATTTATACACTAAACAAGTGTTTAATATTAATACACTAAACATGTATTTAATATTAATACAAAAACATGTATTTAATATTCATACACTAAACATGTAGTTATTATTTATACACTAAACATGTATTTAATATTCATACACTAAACATGTAGTTATTATTCATACACTAAACATGTATTTAACATTAATACACTAAACATGTATTTAATATTAATACAAAAACATGTATTTAATTTTAATAAACTAAACATATATTTAATACTAATACACTAAACATGTATTTAATATGAATACACTAAACATGTATTTAATATTCATACACTAAACATGTAGTTATTATTTATACACTAAACATGTATTTAACATTTATACACTAAACATGTATTTAATATTAATACACTAAACATGTATTTAATATTAATACAAAAATATGTATTTATTTTAATAAACTAAACACATATTTAATATTAATACACTAAACATGTATTTAATATTTATACACTAAACATGTATTTAATATTCATACACTAAACATGTATTTAATATTCATACACTAAACATGTATTTAATATTCATACACTAATCATGTATTTAATATTTATACAATAAACATGCATTTAATATTTGTACACTAAATATGTATTTAATATTCATACACTTAACATGTATTTAATATTTATACAATAAACATGTATTTAATATTCATACACGAAACATGTATTTAATATTAATACACTAAACATGTATTTAATATTTATACACTAAACATGTATTTAATATTCATACACTAAACATGTATTTAATATTCATACAATAAACATGTAGTTATTATTCTTACACTTAATATGTATTTAATATTAATACAAAAACATGTATTTAATTTTAATAAACTAAACATATATTCAATATTAATACACAAAACATGTATTTAATATTTATACACTAAACATGTATTTAATATTAATACACTAAACATGTATTTAATATTCATACACTAAACATGTAGTTATTATTCATACAATAAACATGTATTTAATATTAATACAGTAAACATGTATTTAATATTAATACAAAAACATGTATTTAATATTCATACACTAAACATGTAGTTATTATTTATACACTAAACATGTATTTAATATTCATACACTAAACATGTAGTTATTATTCATACACTAAACATGTATTTAACATTAATACACTAAACATGTATTTAATATTAATACAAAAACATGTATTTAATTCTAATAAACTAAACATATATTTAATATTTATACACTAAACATGTATTTAACATTTATACACTAAACATGTATTTAATATTCATACACTAAACATGTATTTAATATTTATACACTAAACATGTATTTAATATTCATACACTACACATGTATTTAATATTCATACAATAAACATGTATTTAATATTCATACACTAAACATGTATTTAATATTCATACACTAATCATGTATTTAATATTAATACACTAATCATGTATTTAATATTTATACACTAAATATGTATTTAATATTCATACACTTAACATGTATTTAATATTTATACAATAAACATGTATTTAATATTCATACACGAAACATGTATTTATTATCCTCTAAATAAGGCACACTTGGAAATAATGAATTTCTTTATGTGTGCAGTTGCGGCAGAAGTCCACAGGAGGGCGCACGTTCACTCTTAATATGTCCGGTCCTCTCCGTCTCTCTCTCTCTCTTTTTCCTTTTTTTTGTTTCTTTTATTTTTTTTTTACATAAGTTTGGTTTCTCATACACTTATATTTATACACTAAACATGTATTTAATATTGATACACGAATCATGTATTTAATATTTATACACTAAACATGTATTTAATATTAATACAAAAACGTGTATTTAATTTTAATAAACTAAACATATTTAATATTAATACACTAAACATGTCTTTAATATTCATACACTAAACATGTATTTAACATTTATACACTAAACATGTATTTAATATTAATACACTAAACATGTATTTAATATTAATACAAAAACATGTATTTAATTTTAATAAACTAAACATATATTTAATATTAATACACTAAACATGTATTTAATATTTATACACTAAACATGTATTTATCATTCATACACTAAACATTTTTTTAATATTAATACACTAAACATGTATTTAATATTAATACAAAAAGATGTATTTAATTTTAATAAACTAAACATATATTTAATATTAATACACTGAACATGTATTTAATATGAATACACTAAACATGTATTTAATATTCATACACTAAACATGTAGTTATTATTTATACACTAAACATGTATTTAATATTTATACACTAAACATGTATTTAACATTTATACACTAAACATGTATTTAATATTAATATAAAATATGTATTTATTTTAATAAACTAAACACATATTTAATATTAATACACTAAACATGTATTCAATATTTATACACTAAACATGTATTTAATATTCATACACTAAACATGTATTTAATATTCATACACTAAACATGTATTTAATATTCATACACTAATCATGTATTTAATATTTATACAATAAACATGCATTTAATATTTGTACACTAAATATGTATTTAATATTCATACACTTAACATGTATTTAATATTTATACAATAAACATGTATTTAATATTCATACACGAAACATGTATTTAATATTAATACACTAAACATGTATTTAATATTTATACACTAAACATGTATTTAATATTCATACACTAAACATGTATTTAATATTCATACAATAAACATGTAGTTATTATTCTTACACTTAATATGTATTTAATATTAATACAAAAACATGTATTTAATTTTAATAAACTAAACATATATTCAATATTAATACACAAAACATGTATTTAATATTTATACACTAAACATGTATTTAATATTCATACACTAAACATGTAGTTATTATTCATACAATAAACATGTATTTAATATTAATACAGTAAACATGTATTTAATATTAATACAAAAACATGTATTTAATATTCATACACTAAACATGTAGTTATTATTTATACACTAAACATGTATTTAATATTCATACACTAAACATGTAGTTATTATTCATACACTAAACATGTATTTAACATTAATACACTAAACATGTATTTAATATTAATACAAAAACATGTATTTAATTTTAATAAACTAAACATATATTTAATATTAATACACTAAACATGTATTTAACATTTATACACTAAACATGTATTTAATATTCATACACTAAACATGTATTTAATATTTATACACTAAACATGTATTTAATATTCATACACTACACATGTATTTAATATTCATGCAATAAACATGTATTTAATATTCATACACTAAACATGTATTTAATATTCATACACTAATCATGTATTTAATATTAATACACTAATCATGTATTTAATATTTATACACTAAATATGTATTTAATATTCATACACTTAACATGTATTTAATATTTATACAATAAACATGTATTTAATATTCATACACGAAACATGTATTTATTATCCTCTAAATAAGGCACACTTGGAAATAATGAATTTCTTTATGTGTGCAGTTGCGGCAGAATTCCACAGGAGGGCGCACGTTCCCTCTTAATATGTCCGGTCCTCTCCGTCTCTCTCTCTCTCTTTTTCCTTTTTTTTGTTTCTTTTATTTTTTTTTTACATAAGTTTGGTTTCTCATACACTTATATTTATACACTAAACATGTATTTAATATTGATACACGAATCATGTATTTAATATTTATACACTAAACATGTATTTAATATTAATACAAAAACGTGTATTTAATTTTAATAAACTAAACATATTTAATATTAATACACTAAACATGTCTTTAATATTCATACACTAAACATGTATTTAACATTTATACACTAAACATGTATTTAATATTAATACACTAAACATGTATTTAATATTAATACAAAAACATGTATTTAATTTTAATAAACTAAACATATATTTAATATTAATACACTAAACATGTATTTAATATTTATACACTAAACATGTATTTATCATTCATACACTAAACATTTTTTTAATATTAATACACTAAACATGTATTTAATATTAATACAAAAACATGTATTTAATTTTAATAAACTAAACATATATTTAATATTAATACACTGAACATGTATTTAATATGAATACACTAAACATGTATTTAATATTCATACACTAAACATGTAGTTATTATTTATACACTAAACATGTATTTAATATTTATACACTAAACATGTATTTAACATTTATACACTAAACATGTATTTAATATTAATATAAAATATGTATTTATTTTGAGAAACTAAACATATATTTAATATTAATACACTAAACATGTATTTAATATTAATACACTAAACATGTATTTAATATTCATACACTAAATATGTAGTTATTATTTATACACTAAACATGTATTTAATATTAATACACTAAACATGTATTTAATATTCATACACTAAACATGTATTTAATATTCATACACTAAACATGTATTTAATATTAATACACTAAACATGTATTTAATATTCATACACTAAACATGTATTTAATATTTATACACTAAACATTGATTTAATTTTAATAAACTAAACATATATTTAATATTTATACACTAAACATGTATTTAACATTTATACACTAAACATGTATTTGATATTAATACACTACACATGTATTTAATATTAATACAAAAATATGTATTTATTTTAATAAACTAAACATATATTTAATATTCATACACTAAACATGTATTTAATATTAATACACTAAACATGTATTTAATATTCATACACTAAATATGTAGTTATTATTTATACACTAAACATGTTTAATATTAATACACTAAACATGTATTTAATATTCATACACTAAATATGTATTTAATATTCATACACTTAACATGTATTTAATATTTATAAATATAAACATGTATTTAATTTTCATACATGAAACATGTATTTAATATTAATACAGTAAACATGTATTTAATATTTATACACTAAACATGTAGTTATTATTTATACACTAAACATGTATTTAATATTAATACAGTAAACATGTATTAAATATGTATACACTAAACATGTATTTAATATTCATACAATAAACATGTAGTTATTATTCTTACACTTAATATGTATTTAATATTAATACAAAAACATGTATTTAATTTTAATAAACCAAACATATATTTAATATTTATACACTGAACATGTATTTAACATTTATACACTAAACATGTATTTAATATCCATACACTAAACATATATTTAATATTTATACACTAAACTTGAGGGGCTTCACGGTGGCAGAGGGGTTAGTGCGTCTGCCTCACAATACGAAGGTCCTGCAGTCCTGGGTTCAAATCCAGTCTCGGGATCTTTCTGTGTGGAGTTAGCATGTTCTCCCCGTGAATGCGTGGGTTCCCTCCGGGTACTCCGGCTTCCTCCCACCTCCAAAGACATGCACCTGGGGATAGGTTGATTGGCAACACTAAATTGGCCCTAGTGTGTGAATGTGAGTGTGAATGTTGTCCGTCTATCTGTGTTGGCCCTGCGATGAGGTGGCGACTTGTCCAGGGTGTACGCCGCCTTCCGCCCAATTGTAGCTGAGATAGGCGCCAGCGCCCCCCGCGACCCCAAAAGGGAATAAGCGGTAGAAAATGGATGGATGGATAAACATGTATTTAATATTAATACACTAAACATGTATTTAATATTAATACAAAAACATGTATTTAATTTTAATAAACTAAACATATATTTAATATTAATACACTAAACATGTATTTAATATTTATACACTAAACATGTATTTATCATTCATACACTAAACATGTATTTAACATTTATACACTAAACATGTTTTTAATATTAATACACTAAACATGTAGTTATTATTTATACACTAAACATGTATTTAATATTAATACAGTAAACATGTATTACATATTTATACACTAAACATGTATTTAATATTAATACACTAAACATGTATTTAATAATAATACAAAAACATGTATTTAGTTTTAATAAACTAAACATATATTTAATATTTATACACTGAACATGTATTTAACATTTATACACTAAACATGTATTTAATATTCATACACTAAACATATATTTAATATTTATACACTAAACTTGTACTTAATATTAATACAAAAACATGGATTTAATTTAAATAAACTAAACATATATTTAATATTAATACACTAAACATGGATTTAATATTTATACACTAAACATGTATTTAATATTCATACACTAAACATGTAGTTATTATTTATACACTCAACATGTATTTAATATTAATACAGTAAACATGTATTAAATATTTATATACTAAACATGTATTTAATATTCATACAATAAACATGTAGTTATTATTCTTACACTTAATATGTATTTAATATTAATACAAACACATGTATTTAATTTTAATAAACTAAACATGTATTTAATATTAATACAGTAAACATGTATTAAATATTTATACACTAAACATGTATTTAATATTCATACAATAAACATGTAGTTATTATTCTTACACTTAATATGTATTTAATATTAATACAGTAAACATGTATTAAATATTTATACACTAAACATGTATTTAATATTAATACACTAAAAATGTATTTAATATTAATACAAAAACATGTATTTAATGTTAATAAACTAAACATATATTTAATATTAATACACTAAACATGTATTTAACATTTATACACTAAACATGTTTTTAATATTAATACACTAAACATGTATTTAATATTTATACACTAAACATGTTTTTAATATTAATACACTAAACATGTATTTAATATGAATACAAAAACATGTATTTAATTTTAATAAACTAAACGTATATTTAATATTAATACACTAAACATGTATTTAATATGAATACACTAAACATGTATTTAATATTCATACACTAAACATATAGTTTTTATTTATACACTAAACATGTTTTTAATATTAATACACTAAACATGTATTTAATATGAATACAAAAACATGTATTTAATTTTAATAAACTAAACATGTATTTAATATGAATACACTAAACATGTATTAAATATTTATACACTAAACATGCATTTAATATTAATACAAAAACATGTATTTAATTTTAATAAACTAAACATATATTTAATATTTATACACTAAACATGTATTTAACATTCATACACTAAACATGTATTTAATATTAATACAGTAAACATGTATTAAATATTTATACACTAAACATGTATTTAATATTCATTCAATAAACATGTAGTTATTATTCTTACACTTAATATGTATTTAATATTAATACAAAAACATATATTTAATTTTAATAAACCAAACATATATTTAATATTAATACACTAAACATGTATTTAATATTTTTACACTAAACGTGTATTTAATATTTATACACTAAAAGTGTATTTAATATTTTTACACTAAACATGTATTTAATATTCATACACTAAACATGTATTTAATATTAATACACTAAACATGTATTTAATATTAATACACTAAACATATATTTAATATTCATACACTAAACATGTATTTAATATTAATACAATAAACATGTATTTAATATTTATACACTAAACATGTATTTAATATTAATTCAAAAACATGTATTTAATTTTAATAAACTAAACATATTTAATATTAATACACTAAACATGTATTTAATATTCATACACTAAACGTGTATTTAACATTTATACACTAAACATGTATTTAATATTAATACACTAAACATGTATTTAATATTAATACATAAACATGTATTTAATTTTAATAAACTAAACATATATTTAATATTAATACACTAAACATGTATTTAATATTTATACACTAAACATGTATTTAACATTTATACACTAAACATGTTTTCAATATTAATACACTACACATGTATTTAATATTAATACAAAAACATGTATTTAATTTTAATAAACTAAACATATATTTAATATTAATACACTAAACATGTATTTAATATGAATACACTAAACATGTATTTAATATTCATACACTAAACATGTAGTTATTATTCATACACTAAACATGTGTTTAACATTCATACACTAAACATGTATTTAATATTAATACACTAAACATGTATTTAATATTAATACAAAAATATGTATTTATTTTAATAAACTAAACATATATTTAATATTAATACACTAAACATGTATTTAATATTTATACACTAAACATGTATTTAATATTCATACACTAAACGTGTATTTAATATTCATACACTAAACATGTATTTAATATTCATACACTAATCATGTATTTAATATTAATACACTAATCATGTATTTAATATTTATACACTAAATATGTATTTAATATTCATACACTTAACATATATTTAATATTTATACAATAAACATGTATTTAATATTCATACACGAAACATGTATTTAATATTAATACACTAAACATGTATTTAATATTTATACACTAAACATGTATTTAATATTCATACATTAAACATGTATTTAATATTCATACAATAAACATGTATTTAATTTTAATAAACTAAACATATATTCAATATTAATACACTAAACATGTATTTAATATTTATACACTAAACATGAATTTAATATTCATACACTAAACATGTAGTTATTATTCATACAATAAACATTTATTTAATATTAATACAGTAAACATGTATTAAATATTTATACACTAAACATGTATTTAATATTAATACACTAAACATGTATTTAATATTAATACAAAAACATGTATTTAATTTTAATAAACTAAACATATATTTAATATTTATACACTAAACATGTATTTAACATTTATACACTAAACATGTATTTAATATTCATACACTAAACATGTATGTAATATTCATACACTAAACATGTATTTAATATTAATACAAAAACATGTATTTAATTTTAATAAACTAAACGTATATTTAATATTAATACACTAAACATGTATTTAATATTTATACACAAAACATGTATTTAATATTAATACACTAAACATGTATTTAATATTCATACACTAAATATGTAGTTATTAATTTATACACTAAACATGTATTTAATATTCATACACTAAACATGTATTTAATATTCATACACTAATCATGTATTTAATATTAATACACTAATCGTGTATTTAATATTTATACACTAAATATGTATTTAATATTCATACACTTAACATGTATTTAATATTTATACAATAAACATGTATTTAATATTCATACACGAAACATGTATTTAATATTAATACACGAAACATGTATTTAATATTTATACACTAAACATGTATTTAATATTAATACCGTAAACATGCATTAAATATTTATACACTAAACATGTATTTAATATTCATACAGTAAACATGTATTTATTATCCTCTAAATAAGGCACACTTGGAAATAATGAATTTCTTTATGTGTGCAGTTGCGGCAGAAGTCCACAGGAGGGCGCACGTTCCCTCTTAATAAGTCCGGTCCTCTCCGTCTCTCCCTCTCTCTCTTTTTCCTTTTTTTGTTTCTTTTATTTTTTTTTACATAAGTTTGGTTTCTCATAAACTTATATTTATACACTAAACATGTATTTAATATTAATACACTAAACATGTATTTAATATTTATACAAAAACATGTATTTAATTTTAATAAACTAAACATATTTAATATTAATACACTAAACATGTCTTTAATATTCATACACTAAACATGTATTTAACATTTATACACTAAACATGTATTTAATATTAATACACTAAACATGTATTTAATATTAATACAAAAACATGTATTTAATTTTAATAAGCTAAACATATATTTAATATTAATACACTAAACATGTATTTAACATTTATACACTAAACATGTTTTTAACATTTATACACTAAACATGTTTTTAATATTAATACACTAAACATGTATTTAATATTAATACAAAAACATGTATTTAATTTTAATAAAATAAACATATATTTAATATTAATACACTAAACATGTATTTAATATGAATACACTAAACATGTATTTAATATTCATACACTAAACATGTAGTTATTATTTATACACTAAACATGTATTTAACATTTATACACTAAACATGTATTTAATATTAATACACTAAACATGTATTTAATATTAATACAAAAATATGTACTTATTTTAATAAACTAAACATATATTTAATATTAATACACTAAACATGTATTTAATATTTGTACACTAAACATGTATTTAATATTCATACACTAAATATGTAGTTATTATTTATACACTAAACATGTATTTAATATTAATACACTAAACCTGTATTTAATATTCATACACTAAACATGTATTTAATATTCATACACTAATCATGTATTTAATATTAATACACTAATCATGTATTTAATATTTATACACTAAATATGTATTTAATATTCATACAAAAAGATGTATTTAATATTTATACAATAAACATGTATTTAATATTCATACACGAAACATGTATTTAATATTAATACACTAAACATGTATTTAATATTTATACACTAAACATGTATTTAATATTCATACACTAAATATGTATTTAATATTCATACACTTAACATGTATTTAATATTTATACAATAAACATGTATTTAATATTCATACACGAAACACGTATTTAATATTAATACACTAAACATGTATTTAATATTCATACACTAAATATGTAGTTATTATTTATACACTAAACATGTATTTAATATTAATACACTAAACCTGTATTTAATATTCATACACTAAACATGTATTTAATATTCATACACTAATCATGTATTTAATATTAATACATTAATCATGTATTTAATATTTATACACTAAATATGTATTTAATATTCATACACTTAACATGTATTTAATATTTATACAATAAACATGTATTTAATATTCATACACTAAACATGTATTTAATATTCATACACTAATCATGTATTTAATATTAATACACTAATCATGTATTTAATATTTATACACTAAATATGTATTTAATATTCATACACTTAACATGTATTTAATATTTATACAATAAACATGTATTTAATATTCATACACGAAACATGTATTTAATATTAATACACTAAACATGTATTTAATATTTATACACTAAACATGTATTTAATATTCATACACTAAACATGTATTTAATATTCATACAATAAACATGTAGTTATTATTCTTACACTTAATATGTATTTAATATTAATACAAAAACATGTATTTAATTTTAATAAACTAAACATATATTTAATATTAATACACTAAACATGTATTTATTATTTATACACTGTTCATGTATTTAATATTCATACACTAAACATGTAGTTATTATTTATACAATAAACACGTATTTAATATTAATACAGTAAACATGTATTAAATATTTATACACTAAACAAGTGTTTAATATTAATACACTAAACATGTATTTAATATTAATACAAAAACATGTATTTAATTTAATGAACTAAATGTATATTTAATATTAATACACTAAACATGTATTTAATTTTAATAAACTAAACATATATTTAATACTAATACACTAAACATGTATTTAATATGAATACACTAAACATGTATTTAATATTCATACACTAAACATGTAGTAATTATTTATACACTAAACATGTATTTAACATTTATACACTAAACATGTATTTAATATTAATACACTAAACATGTATTTAATATTAATACACTAAACATGTATTTAATATTAATACAAAAACATCTATTTAATTTTAATAAACTAAACATATATTTAATATTTATACACTAAACATGTATTTAACATTTATACACTAAACATGTATTTAATATTCATACACTAAACATGTATGTAATATTCATACACTAAACATGTATTTAATATTAATACAAAAACATGTATTTAATTTTAATAAACTAAACGTATATTTAATATTAATACACTAAACATGTATTTAATATTTATACACAAAACATGTATTTAATATTAATACACTAAACATGTATTTAATATTCATACACTAAATATGTAGTTATTATTTATACACTAAACATGTATTTAATATTCATACACTAAACATGTATTTAATATTCATACACTAATCATGTATTTAATATTAATACACTAATCATGTATTTAATATTTATACACTAAATATGTATTTAATATTCATACACTTAACATGTATTTAATATTTATACAATAAACATGTATTTAATATTCATACACGAAACATGTATTTAATATTAATACACGAAACATGTATTTAATATTTATACACTAAACATGTATTTAATATTCATACACTAAACATGTAGTTATTATTTATACACTAAACATGTATTTAATATTAATACCGTAAACATGTATTAAATATTTATACACTAAACATGTATTTAATATTCATACAGTAAACATGTATTTATTATCCTCTAAATAAGGCACACTTGGAAATAATGAATTTCTTTATGTGTGCAGTTGCGGCAGAAGTCCACAGGAGGGCGCACGTTCCCTCTTAATAAGTCCGGTCCTCTCCGTCTCTCCCTCTCTCTCTTTTTCCTTTTTTTGTTTCTTTTATTTTTTTTTACATAAGTTTGGTTTCTCATACACTTATATTTATACACTAAACATGTATTTAATATTAATACACTAAACATGTATTTAATATTTATACAAAAACATGTATTTAATTTTAATAAACTAAACATATTTAATATTAATACACTAAACATGTCTTTAATATTCATACACTAAACATGTATTTAACATTTATACACTAAACATGTATTTAATATTAATACACTAAACATGTATTTAATATTAATACAAAAACATGTATTTAATTTTAATAAGCTAAACATATATTTAATATTAATACACTAAACATGTATTTAACATTTATACACTAAACATGTTTTTAACATTTATACACTAAACATGTTTTTAATATTAATACACTAAACATGTATTTAATATTAATACAAAAACATGTATTTAATTTTAATAAAATAAACATATATTTAATATTAATACACTAAACATGTATTTAATATGAATACACTAAACATGTATTTAATATTCATACACTAAACATGTAGTTATTATTTATACACTAAACATGTATTTAACATTTATACACTAAACATGTATTTAATATTAATACACTAAACATGTATTTAATATTAATACAAAAATGTGTACTTATTTTAATAAACTAAACATATATTTAATATTAATACACTAAACATGTATTTAATATTTGTACACTAAACATGTATTTAATATTCATACTCTAAATATGTAGTTATTATTTATACACTAAACATGTATTTAATATTAATACACTTAACCTGTATTTAATATTCATACACTAAACATGTATTTAATATTCATACACTAATCATGTATTTAATATTAATACACTAATCATGTATTTAATATTTATACACTAAATATGTATTTAATATTCATACAAAAACATGTATTTAATATTTATACAATAAACATGTATTTAATATTCATACACGAAACATGTATTTAATATTAATACACTAAACATGTATTTAATATTTATACACTAAACATGTATTTAATATTCATACACTAAATATGTATTTAATATTCATACACTTAACATGTATTTAATATTTATACAATAAACATGTATTTAATATTCATACACGAAACATGTATTTAATATTAATACACTAAACATGTATTTAATATTCATACACTAAATATGTAGTTATTATTTATACACTAAACATGTATTTAATATTAATACACTAAACCTGTATTTAATATTCATACACTAAACCTGTATTTAATATTCATACACTAAACATGTAGTAATTATTTATACACTAAACATGTATTTAACATTTATACACTAAACATGTATTTAATATTAATACACTAAACATGTATTTAATATTAATACACTAAACATGTATTTAATATTAATACAAAAACATGTATTTAATTTTAATAAACTAAACACATATTTAATATTTATACACTAAACATGTATTTAACATTTATACACTAAACATGTATTTAATATTCATACACTAAACATGTATGTAATATTAATACACTAAACATGTATTTAATATTAATACAAAAACATGTATTTAATTTTAATAAACTAAACGTATATTTAATATTAATACACTAAACATGTATTTAATATTTATACACAAAACATGTATTTAATATTAATACACTAAACATGTATTTAATATTCATACACTAAATATGTAGTTATTATTTATACACTAAACATGTATTTAATATTCATACACTAAACATGTATTTAATATTCATACACTAATCATGTATTTAATATTAATACACTAATCATGTATTTAATATTTATACACTAAATATGTATTTAATATTCATACACTTAACATGTATTTAATATTTATACAATAAACATGTATTTAATATTCATACACGAAACATGTATTTAATATTAATACACGAAACATGTATTTAATATTTATACACTAAACATGTATTTAATATTCATACACTAAACATGTAGTTATTATTTATACACTAAACATGTATTTAATATTAATACCGTAAACATGTATTAAATATTTATACACTAAACATGTATTTAATATTCATACAGTAAACATGTATTTATTATCCTCTAAATAAGGCACACTTGGAAATAATGAATTTCTTTATGTGTGCAGTTGCGGCAGAAGTCCACAGGAGGGCGCACGTTCCCTCTTAATAAGTCCGGTCCTCTCCGTCTCTCCCTCTCTCTCTTTTTCCTTTTTTTGTTTCTTTTATTTTTTTTTACATAAGTTTGGTTTCTCATACACTTATATTTATACACTAAACATGTATTTAATATTAATACACTAAACATGTATTTAATATTTATACAAAAACATGTATTTAATTTTAATAAACTAAACATATTTAATATTAATACACTAAACATGTCTTTAATATTCATACACTAAACATGTATTTAACATTTATACACTAAACATGTATTTAATATTAATACACTAAACATGTATTTAATATTAATACAAAAACATGTATTTAATTTTAATAAGCTAAACATATATTTAATATTAATACACTAAACATGTATTTAACATTTATACACTAAACATGTTTTTAACATTTATACACTAAACATGTTTTTAATATTAATACACTAAACATGTATTTAATATTAATACAAAAACATGTATTTAATTTTAATAAAATAAACATATATTTAATATTAATACACTAAACATGTATTTAATATGAATACACTAAACATGTATTTAATATTCATACACTAAACATGTAGTTATTATTTATACACTAAACATGTATTTAACATTTATACACTAAACATGTATTTAATATTAATACACTAAACATGTATTTAATATTAATACAAAAATATGTACTTATTTTAATAAACTAAACATATATTTAATATTAATACACTAAACATGTATTTAATATTTGTACACTAAACATGTATTTAATATTCATACACTAAATATGTAGTTATTATTTATACACTAAACATGTATTTAATATTAATACACTTAACCTGTATTTAATATTCATACACTAAACATGTATTTAATATTCATACACTAATCATGTATTTAATATTAATACACTAATCATGTATTTAATATTTATACACTAAATATGTATTTAATATTCATACAAAAACATGTATTTAATATTTATACAATAAACATGTATTTAATATTCATACACGAAACATGTATTTAATATTAATACACTAAACATGTATTTAATATTTATACACTAAACATGTATTTAATATTCATACACTAAATATGTATTTAATATTCATACACTTAACATGTATTTAATATTTATACAATAAACATGTATTTAATATTCATACACGAAACATGTATTTAATATTAATACACTAAACATGTATTTAATATTCATACACTAAATATGTAGTTATTATTTATACACTAAACATGTATTTAATATTAATACACTAAACCTGTATTTAATATTCATACACTAAACATGTATTTAATATTCATACACTAATCATGTATTTAATATTAATACATTAATCATGTATTTAATATTTATACACTAAATATGTATTTAATATTCATACACTTAACATGTATTTAATATTTATACAATAAACATGTATTTAATATTCATACACTAAACATGTATTTGATATTCATACACTAATCATGTATTTAATATTAATACACTAATCATGTATTTAATATTTATACACTAAATATGTATTTAATATTCATACACTTAACATGTATTTAATATTTATACAATAAACATGTATTTAATATTCATACACGAAACATGTATTTAATATTAATACACTAAACATGTATTTAATATTTATACACTAAACATGTATTTAATATTCATACACTAAACATGTATTTAATATTCATACAATAAACATGTAGTTATTATTCTTACACTTAATATGTATTTAATATTAATACAAAAACATGTATTTAATTTTAATAAACTAAACATATATTTAATATTAATACACTAAACATGTATTTATTATTTATACACTGTTCATGTATTTAATATTCATACACTAAACATGTAGTTGTTATTTATACAATAAACACGTATTTAATATTAATACAGTAAACATGTATTAAATATTTATACACTAAACAAGTGTTTAATATTAATACACTAAACATGTATTTAATATTAATACAAAAACATGTATTTAATTTAATGAACTAAACGTATATTTAATATTAATACACTAAACATGTATTTAATTTTAATAAACTAAACATATATTTAATACTAATACACTAAACATGTATTTAATATGAATACACTAAACATGTATTTAATATTCATACACTAAACATGTAGTTATTATTTATACACTAAACATGTATTTAACATTTATACACTAAACATGTATTTAATATTAATACACTAAACATGTATTTAATATTAATACAAAAATATGTATTTATTTTAATAAACTAAACACATATTTAATATTAATACACTAAACATGTATTTAATATTTATACACTAAACATGTATTTAATATTCATACACTAAACATGTATTTAATATTCATACACTAAACATGTATTTAATATTCATACACTAATCATGTATTTAATATTTATACAATAAACATGCATTTAATATTTGTACACTAAATATGTATTTAATATTCATACACTTAACATGTATTTAATATTTATACAATAAACATGTATTTAATATTCATACACGAAACATGTATTTAATATTAATACGCTAAACATGTATTTAATATTTATACACTAAACATGTATTTAATATTCATACACTAAACATGTATTTAATATTCATACAATAAACATGTAGTTATTATTCTTACACTTAATATGTATTTAATATTAATACAAAAACATGTATTTAATTTTAATAAACTAAACATATATTCAATATTAATACACAAAACATGTATTTAATATTTATACACTAAACATGTATTTAATATTCATACACTAAACATGTAGTTATTATTCATACAATAAACATGTATTTAATATTAATACAGTAAACATGTATTTAATATTAATACAAAAACATGTATTTAATATTCATACACTAAACATGTAGTTATTATTTATACACTAAACATGTATTTAATATTCATACACTAAACATGTAGTTATTATTCATACACTAAACATGTATTTAACATTAATACACTAAACATGTATTTAATATTAATACAAAAACATGTATTTAATTCTAATAAACTAAACATATATTTAATATTTATACACTAAACATGTATTTAACATTTATACACTAAACATGTATTTAATATTCATACACTAAACATGTATTTAATATTTATACACTAAACATGTATTTAATATTCATACACTACACATGTATTTAATATTCATACAATAAACATGTATTTAATATTCATACACTAAACATGTATTTAATATTCATACACTAATCATGTATTTAATATTAATACACTAATCATGTATTTAATATTTATACACTAAATATGTATTTAATATTCATACACTTAACATGTATTTAATATTCATACAATAAACATGTATTTAATATTCATACACGAAACATGTATTTATTATCCTCTAAATAAGGCACACTTGGAAATAATGAATTTCTTTATGTGTGCAGTTGCGGCAGAATTCCACAGGAGGGCGCACGTTCCCTCTTAATATGTCCGGTCCTCTCCGTCTCTCTCTCTCTCTTTTTCCTTTTTTTTGTTTCTTTTATTTTTTTTTTACATAAGTTTGGTTTCTCATACACTTATATTTATACACTAAACATGTATTTAATATTGATACACTAAACATGTATTTAATATTTATACACTAAACATGTATTTAATATTAATACAAAAACGTGTATTTAATTTTAATAAACTAAACATATTTAATATTAATACACTAAACATGTCTTTAATATTCATACACTAAACATGTATTTAACATTTATACACTAAACATGTATTTAATATTAATACACTAAACATGTATTTAATATTAATACAAAAACATGTATTTAATTTTAATAAACTAAACATATATTTAATATTAATACACTAAACATGTATTTAATATTTATACACTAAACATGTATTTATCATTCATACACTAAACATTTTTTTAATATTAATACACTAAACATGTATTTAATATTAATACAAAAACATGTATTTAATTTTAATAAACTAAACATATATTTAATATTAATACACTGAACATGTATTTAATATGAATACACTAAACATGTATTTAATATTCATACACTAAACATGTAGTTATTATTTATACACTAAACATGTATTTAATATTTATACACTAAACATGTATTTAACATTTATACACTAAACATGTATTTAATATTAATATAAAATATGTATTTATTTTGAGAAACTAAACATATATTTAATATTAATACACTAAACATGTATTTAATATTAATACACTAAACATGTATTTAATATTCATACACTAAATATGTAGTTATTATTTATACACTAAACATGTATTTAATATTAATACACTAAACATGTATTTAATATTCATACACTAAACATGTATTTAATATTCATACACTAAACATGTATTTAATATTAATACACTAAACATGTATTTAATATTCATACACTAAACATGTATTTAATATTTATACACTAAACATTGATTTAATTTTAATAAACTAAACATATATTTAATATTTATACACTAAACATGTATTTAATATTAATACAAAAATATGTATTTATTTTAATAAACTAAACATATATTTAATATTCATACACTAAACATGTATTTAATATTCATACACTAAACATGTATTTAATATTCATACACTAAATATGTAGTTATTATTTATACACTAAACATGTTTAATATTAATACACTAAACATGTATTTAATATTCATACACTAAACATGTATTTATATTCATACACTAATCATGTATTTAATATTAATACACTAATCATGTATTTAATATTTATACACTAAATATGTATTTAATATTCATACACTTAACATGTATTTAATATTTATAAATATAAACATGTATTTAATTTTCATACATGAAACATGTATTTAATATTAATACAGTAAACATGTATTTAATATTTATACACTAAACATGTAGTTATTATTTATACACTAAACATGTATTTAATATTAATACAGTAAACATGTATTAAATATGTATACACTAAACATGTATTTAATATTCATACAATAAACATGTAGTTATTATTCTTACACTTAATATGTATTTAATATTAATACAAAAACATGTATTTAATTTTAATAAACTAAACATATATTTAATATTTATACACTGAACATGTATTTAACATTTATACACTAAACATGTATTTAATATTCATACACTAAACATATATTTAATATTTATACACTAAACTTGAGGGGCTTCACGGTGGCAGAGGGGTTAGTGCGTCTGCCTCACAATACGAAGGTCCTGCAGTCCTGGGTTCAAATCCAGTCTCGGGATCTTTCTGTGTGGAGTTAGCATGTTCTCCCCGTGAATGCGTGGGTTCCCTCCGGGTACTCCGGCTTCCTCCCACCTCCAAAGACATGCACCTGGGGATAGGTTGATTGGCAACACTAAATTGGCCCTAGTGTGTGAATGTGAGTGTGAATGTTGTCCGTCTATCTGTGTTGGCCCTGCGATGAGGTGGCGACTTGTCCAGGGTGTACCCCGCCTTCCGCCCGATTGTAGCTGAGATAGGCGCCAGCGCCCCCCGCGACCCCAAAAGGGAATAAGCGGTAGAAAATGGATGGATGGATAAAGATGTATTTAATATTAATACACTAAACATGTATTTAATATTAATACAAAAACATGTATTTAATTTTAATAAACTAAACATATATTTAATATTAATACACTAAACATGTATTTAATATTTATACACTAAACATGTATTTATCATTCATACACTAAACATTTTTTTAATATTAATACACTAAACATGTATTTAACATTTATACACTAAACATGTTTTTAATATTAATACACTAAACATGTAGTTATTATTTATACACTAAACATGTATTTAATATTAATACAGTAAACATGTATTACATATTTATACACTAAACATGTATTTAATATTAATACACTAAACATGTATTTAATAATAATACAAAAACATGTATTTAGTTTTAATAAACTAAACATATATTTAATATTTATACACTGAACATGTATTTAACATTTTTACACTAAACATGTATTTAATATTCATACACTAAACATATATTTAATATTTATACACTAAACTTGTACTTAATATTAATACAAAAACATGGATTTAATTTAAATAAACTAAACATATATTTAATATTAATACACTAAACATGGATTTAATATTTATACACTAAACATGTATTTAATATTCATACACTAAACATGTAGTTATTATTTATACACTCAACATGTATTTAATATTAATACAGTAAACATGTATTAAATATTTATATACTAAACATGTATTTAATATTCATACAATAAACATGTAGTTATTATTCTTACACTTAATATGTATTTAATATTAATACAAACACATGTATTTAATTTTAATAAACTAAACATGTATTTAATATTAATACAGTAAACATGTATTAAATATTTATACACTAAACATGTATTTAATATTCATACAATAAACATGTAGTTATTATTCTTACAATTAATATGTATTTAATATTAATACAGTAAACATGTATTAAATATTTATACACTAAACATGTATTTAATATTAATACACTAAAAATGTATTTAATATTAATACAAAAACATGTATTTAATGTTAATAAACTAAACATATATTTAATATTAATACACTAAACATGTATTTAACATTTATACACTAAACATGTTTTTAATATTAATACACTAAACATGTATTTAATATTTATACACTAAACATGTTTTTAATATTAATACACTAAACAGTATTTAATATGAATACAAAAACATGTATTTAATTTTAATAAACTAAACGTATATTTAATATTAATACACTAAACATGTATTTAATATGAATACACTAAACATGTATTTAATATTCATACACTAAACATATAGTTTTTATTTATACACTAAACATGTTTTTAATATTAATACACTAAACATGTATTTAATATGAATACAAAAACATGTATTTAATTTTAATAAACTAAACATATATTTAATATTAATACACTAAACATGTATTTAATATGAATACACTAAACATGTATTAAATATTTATACACTAAACATGCATTTAATATTAATACAAAAACATGTATTTAATTTTAATAAACTAAACATATATTTAATATTTATACACTAAACATGTATTTAACATTCATACACTAAACATGTATTTAATATTAATACAGTAAACATGTATTAAATATTTATACACTAAACATGTATTTAAAATTCATTCAATAAACATGTAGTTATTATTCTTTCACTTAATATGTATTTAATATTAATACAAAAACATATATTTAATTTTAATAAACCAAACATATATTTAATATTAATACACTAAACATGTATTTAATATTTTTACACTAAACGTGTATTTAATATTTATACACTAAACGTGTATTTAATATTTATACACTAAACATGTATTTAATATTCATACACTAAACATGTATTTAATATTAATACACTAAACATGTATTTAATATTAATACACTAAACATATATTTAATATTCATACACTAAACATGTATTTAATATTACTACACTGAACATGTCTTTAATAATCATACACTAAACGTATATGTAATCATATACTAATCATAGATTTAATATTCATACAGTAAACATGTATTTATTATCCTCTAAATAAGGCACACTTGGAAATAATGAATTTCTTTATGTGTGCAGTTGCGGCAGAAGTCCACAGGAGGACGCACGTTCCCTCTTAATAAGTCCGGTCCTCTCCGTCTCTCTCTCTCTCTTTTTCCTTTTTTTTGTTTCTTTTATTTTTTTTTACAAAAGTTTGGTTTCTCATACACTTATATTTATACACTAAACATGTATTTAATATTAATACACTAAACATGTATTTAATATTTATACACTAAACATGTATTTAATATTAATACAAAAACATGTATTTAATTTTAATAAACTAAACATATTTAATATTAATACACTAAACATGTGTTTAATATTCATACACTAAACATGTATTTAACATTTATACACTAAACATGTATTTAATATTAATACACTAAACATGTATTTAATATTAATACAAAAACATGTATTTAATTTTAATAAACTAAACATATATTTAATATTAAAACACTAAACATGTATTTAATATTCATACACTAAACATGTATTTAACATTTATACACTAAACATGTTTTTAATATTAATACAGTAAACATGTATTTAATATTAATACAAAAACATGTATTTAATTTTAATAAACTAAACATATATTTAATATTAATACACTAAACATGTATTTAATATGAATACACTAAACATGTATTTAATATTCATACACTAAACATGTAGTTATTATTTATACACTAAACATTTATTTAATATTTATACACTAAACATGTATTTAATATTAATACACTAAACATGTTTTTAATATTAATACACTAAACATGCATTTAATATTCATACACTAAACATGTAGTTATTATTTATACACTAAATATGTATTTAATATTAATACACTAAACATGTATTTAATATTCATACAATAAACATGTAGTTAATATTAATACACTAATCATGTATTTAATATTTATACACTAAATATGTATTTAATATTCATACAAAAACATGTATTTAATTTTAATAAACTAAAAGTATATTTAATATTAATACACTAATCATGTATTTAATATTTATACACTAAATATGTATTTAATATTCATACACTTAACATGTATTTAATATTTATACAATAAACATGTATTTAATATTCATACACTAAACATGTATTTAATATTCATACACTAATCACGTATTTAATATTAAAAAAACTAATCATGTATTTAATATTTATACACTAAATATGTATTTAATATTCATACACTTAACATGTATTTAATATTTATACAATAAACATTTATTTAATATTAATACACGAAACATGTATTTAATATTAATATACTAAACATGTATTTAATATTTATACACTAAACATGTATTTAATATTCATACACTAAACATGTATTTAATATTCATACAATAAACATGTAGTTATTATTCTTACACTTAATATGTATTTAATATTAATACAAAAACATGTATTTAATTTTAATGAACTAAACGTATATTTAATATTAATACACTAAACATGTATTTAATATTTATACACTAAATATGTATTTAATATTAATACACTAAACATGTATTTAATATTCATACACTAAATATGTAGTTAATATTTTTACACTAAACATGTTTTTAATATTCATACACTAAACATGTATTTAATATTCATACACTAATCATGTATTTAATATTAATACACTAATCATGTATTTAATATTCATACACTAAATATTAATTTAATATTCATACACTTAACATGTATTTAATATTAATACACTAAACATGTATTTAATATTAATACAAAAACATGTATTTAATTTAAATAAACTAAACATATATTTAATATTAATACACTAAACATGTATTTAATATGAATACACTAAACATGTATTTAATATTCATACACTAAACATGTAGTTATTATTCATACACTAAACATGTATTTAACATTTATACACTAAACATGTATTTAATATTAATACACTAAACATGTATTTAATATTTATACACTAAACATGTATTATTATTCATACACTAAACATGTATTTAATATTCATACACTAAACATGTATTTAATATTCATACACTAATCATGTATTTAATATTAATACACTAATCATGTATTTAATATGTATACACTAAATATGTATTTAATATTCATACACTTAAAATGTATTTAATATTTATACAATAAACATGTATTTAATATTCATACACGAAACATGTATTTAATATTAATACACTAAACATGTATTTAATATTTATACACTAAACATGTATTTAATATTCATACACTAAACATGTATTTAATATTCATACAATAAACATGTAGTTATTATTCTTACACTTAATGTGTATTTAATATTAATATAAAAACATGTATTTAATTTTAATAAACTAAACATATATTTAATATTAATACACTAAACATGTATTTAATATTTATACACTAAACATGTATTTAATATTCATACACTAAACATGTATTTAATATTTATACACTAAACATGTATTTAATATTAATACAAAAACATGTATTTAATTTTAATAAACTAAACATATTTAATATTAATACACTAAACATGTATTTAATATTCATACACTAAACATGTAGTTATTATTTATACACTAAACATGTATTTAACATTTATACACTAAACATGTATTTAATATTAATACACTAAACATGTATTTAATATTAATACAAAAATATGTATTTATTTTAATAAACTAAACATATATTTAATATTAATACACTAAACATGTATTTAATATTTATACACTAAACATGTATTTAATATTCATACACTAAACATGTATTTAATATTCATACACTAATCATGTATTTAATATTAATACACTAATCATGTATTTAATATTTATACACTAAATATGTATTTAATATTCATACACTTAACATGTATTTAATATTTATACAATAAACATGTATTTAATATTCATACACGAAACATGTATTTAATAATAATACACTAAACATGTATTTAATATTTATACACTAAACATGTATTTAATATTCATACACTAAACATGTATTTAATATTCATACAATTAACATGTAGTTATTATTCTTACACTTAATATGTATTTAATATTAATACAAAAACATGTTTTTAATTTTAATAAACTAAACATATATTTAATATTAATACAATAAACATGTATTTAATATTTCTACACTAAACATGTATATAATATTCATACACTAAACATGTAGTTATTATTTATACAATAAACATGTATTTAATATTAATACAGTAAACATGTATTAAATATTAATACACTAAACATGTATTTAATATTAATACAAAAACATGTATTTAATTTTAATAAACTAAACATATATTTAATATTAAAACACTAAACATGTATTTAATATTTATACACTAAACATGTATTTAACATTCATACACTAAACATGTTTTTAATATTAATACACTAAACATGTATTTAATATTAATACAAAAACATGTATTTAATTTTAATAAACTAAACATATATTTAATATTAATACACTAAACATGTATTTAATATGAATACACTAAACATGTATTTAATATTCATACACTAATCATGTATTTAATATTAATACACTAATCATGTATTTAATATTTATACACTAAATATTAATTTAATATTCATACACTTAACATGTATTTAATATTTATACAATAAACATGTATTTAATATTCATACACGAAACATGTGTTTAATATTAATACACGAAACATGTATTTAATATTTATACACTAAACATGTATTTAATATTCATACACTAAACATGTAGTTATTATTCATACACTAAACATGTATTTAATATTAATACACTAAACATGTATTTAATATTAATACAGTAAACATGTATTAAATATTTATACACTAAACATGTATTTAATATTCATACAGTAAACATGTATTTATTATCCTCTAAATAAGGCACACTTGGTAATAATGAATTTCTTTATGTGTGCAGTTGCAGCAGAAGTCCACAGGAGGGCGCACGTTGACTCTTAATAAGTCCGGTCCTCTCCGTCTCTCTCTCTCTCTTTTTCCTTTTTTTTGTTTCTTTTATTTTTTTTTACATAAGTTTGGTTTCTCATACACTTATATTTATACACTAAACATGTATTTAATATTAATACACTAAACATGTATTTAATATTTATACACTAAACATGTATTTAATATTAATACAAAAACATGTATTTAATTTTAATAAACTAAACATATTTAATATTAATACACTAAACATGTATTTAATATTCATACACTAAACATGTATTTAACATTTATACACTAAACATGTATTTAATATTAATACACTAAACATGTATTTAATATTAATACAAAAACATGTATTTAATTTTAATAAACTAAACATATATTTAATATTAATACACTAAACATGTATTTAATATGAATACACTAAACATGTATTTAATATTCATACACTAAACATGTAGTTATTATTTATACACTAAACTTGTATTTAACATTTATACACTAAACATGTATTTAATATTAATACACTAAACATGTATTTAATATTACTACAAAAATATTTATTTATTTTAATAAACTAAACATATATTTAATATTAATACACTAAACATGTATTTAATATTTATACACTAAACATGTATTTAATATTTATACACTAAAAATGTATTTAATTTTCATACACTAAACATGTATTTAATATTCATACAATAAACATGTAGCTATTATTCTTACACTTAATATGTATTTAACATTTATACACTAAACATGTATTTAATATTAATACACTAAACATGTATTTAATATTCATACACTAAACATGTATTTAATATTTATACACTAATCATGTATTTAATATTAATACACTAATCATGTATTTAATATTTATACACTAAACATGTATTTAATATTAATACAAAAACATGTATTTAATTTTAATAAACTAAATATATATTTAATATTAATACACTAAACATGTATTTAATATGAATACACTAAACATGTATTTAATATTAATACAAAAACATGTATTTAATTTTAATAAACTAAACATATATTTAATATTAATACACTAAACATGTATTTAATTTTCATACACTAAACATGTAGTTATTATTTGTACACTAAACATTTATTTAATATTTATACACTAAACATGTATTTAATATTAATACACTATACATGTATTTAATATTAATACAAAAACATGTATTTAATTTTAATAAACTAAACATATATTTAATATTAATACACTAAACATGTATTTAATTTTCATACACTAAATATGTAGTTATTATTTATACACTAAACATGTATTTAATATTAATACACTAAACATGTATTTAATATTCATACACTAAACATGTATTTAATATTCATACTTTAAATATGTATTTAATATTGATACACTTAACATGTATTTAATATTTAGACAATAAACATGTATTTAATATTCATACACGAAACATGTATTTAATATTAATACACTAAACATGTATTTAATATTTATACACTAAACATGTATTTAATATTCATACACTAAACATGTAGTTATTATTTATAAACTAAACATGTATTTAATATTAATACAGTAAACATGTAGTTATTATTCTTACACTTAATATGTATTTAATATTAATACAAAAACATGTATTTAATTTTAATAAACTAAACATATATTTAATATTTATACACTAAACATGTATTTAATATTTATACACTAAACATGTATTTAATATTCATACACTAAACATGTACTTATTATTTATACACTAAACATGTATTTAATATTAATACATTAAACATGTTTTAAATATTTATACACTAAACATGTATTTAATATTAATACACTAAACATGTATTTAATATTAATACAAAAACATGTATTTAATTTTAATAAACTAAACATATATTTAATATTAATACACTAAACATGTATTTAACATTTATACACTAAACATGTTTTTAATATTAATACACTAAACATGTATTTAATATTAATACAAAAACATGTATTTAATTTTAATAAACTAAACATATATTTAATATTAATACACTAAACATGTATTTAATATTTATACACTAAACATGTATTTAACATTTATACACTAAACCTGTATTTAATATGAATACACTAAACATGTATTTAATATTCATACACTAAACATGTAGTTATTATTTATACACTAAACATGTATTTAACATTTATACACTAAGCATGTATTTAATATTAATACACTAAACATGTATTTAATATTAATACAAAAATATGTATTTATTTTAATAAACTAAATATATATTTAATATTAATACACTAAACATGTATTTAATATTTATACACTAAACATGTATTTAATACTCATACACTAAACGTGTATTTAATATTCATACACTTAACATGTATTTAATATTTATACAATAAACATGTATTTAATATTCATACACGAAACATGTATTTAATATTAATACACTAAACATGTATTTAATATTTATACACTAAACATGTATTTAATATTCATACACTAAACATGTATTTAATATTCATACAATAAACATGTAGTTATTATTCTTACACTTAATATGCATTTAATATTAATACAAAAACATGTATTTAATTTTAATAAACTAAACATATATTTAATATTAATACACTAAACATGTATTTAATATTTATACACTAAACATGTATTTAATATTCATACACTAAACATGTAGTTATTATTTATACAATAAACATGTATTTAATATTAATACAAAAACATGTATTTAATTTTAATAAACTAAACATATTTAATATTAATACACTAAACATGTATTTAATATTCATACACTAAACATGTAGTTATTATTTATACACTAAACATGTATTTAACATTTATACACTAAACATGTATTTAATATTAATACACTAAACATGTATTTAATATTAATACAAAAATATGTATTTATTTTAATAAACTAAACATATATTTAATATTAATACACTAAACATGTATTTAATATTTATACACTAAACATGTATTTAATATTCATACACTAAACATGTATTTAATATTCATACACTAATCATGTATTTAATATTAATACACTAATCATGTATTTAATATTTATACACTAAATATGTATTTAATATTCATACACTTAACATGTATTTAATATTCATACAATAAACATGTATTTAATATTCATACACGAAACATGTATTTAATATTAATACACTAAACATGTATTTAATATTTATACACTAAACATGTATTTAATATTCATACACTAAACATGTATTTAATATTCATACAATAAACATGTAGTTATTATTCTTACACTTAATATGTATTTAATATTAATACAAAAACATGTTTTTAATTTTAATAAACTAAACATATATTTAATATTAATACAATAAACATGTATTTAATATTTCTACACTAAACAAGTATATAATATTCATACACTAAACATGTAGTTATTATTTATACAATAAACATGTATTTAATATTAATACAGTAAACATGTATTAAATATTAATACACTAAACATGTATTTAATATTAATACAAAAACATGTATTTAATTTTAATAAACTAAACATATATTTAATATTAAAACACTAAACATGTATTTTATATTTATACACTAAACATGTATTTAACATTCATACACTAAACATGTTTTTAATATTAATACACTAAACATGTATTCAATATTAATACAAAAACATGTATTTAATTTTAATAAACTAAACATATATTTAATATTAATACACTAAACATGTATTTAATATGAATACACTAAACATGTATTTAATATTCATACACTAATCATGTATTTAATATTAATACACTAATCATGTATTTAATATTTATACACTAAATATTAATTTAATATTCATACACTTAACATGTATTTAATATTTATACAATAAACATGTATTTAATATTCATACACGAAAAATGTATTTAATATTAATACACGAAACATGTATTTAATATTTATACACTAAACATGTATTTAATATTTATACACTAAACATGTATTTAACATTCATACACTAAACATGTTTTTAATATTAATACACTAAACATGTATTTAATATTAATACAAAAACATGTATTTAAATTTAATAAACTAAACATATATTTAATATTAATACACTAAACATGTATTTAATATGAATACACTAAACATGTATTTAATATTCATACACTAAACATGTAGTTATTATTTATACACTAAACTTGTATTTAACATTTATACACTAAACATGTATTTAATATTAATACAAAAACATGTATTTAATTTTAATAAACTAAACATATATTTAATATTAATACACTAAACATGTAATTAATATGAATACACTAAACATGTATTTAATATTCATACACTAAACATGTAGTTATTATTTATACACTAAACTTGTATTTAACATTTATACACTAAACATGTATTTTATATTAATACACTAAATATGTATTTAATATTACTACAAAAATATTTATTTATTTTAATAAACTAAACATATATTTAATATTAATACACTAAACATGTATTTAATATTTATACACTAAACATGTATTTAATATTTATACACTAAACATGTATTTAATATTCATACACTAAACATGTATTTAATATTCATACAATAAACATGTAGTTATTATTCTTACACTTAATATGTATTTAACATTTATACACTAAACATGTATTTAATATTAATACACTAAACATGTATTTAATATTCATACACTAAACATGTATTTAATATTTATACACTAATCATGTATTTAATATTAATACACTAATCATGTATTTAATATTTATACACTAAACATGTATTTAATATTAATACAAAAACATGTATTTAATTTTAATAAACTAAATATATATTTAATATTAATACACTAAACATGTATTTAATATGAATACACTAAACATGTATTTAATATTAATACAAAAACATGTATTTAATTTTAATAAACTAAACATATATTTAATATTAATACACTAAACATGTATTTAATTTTCATACACTAAATATGTAGTTATTATTTATACACTAAACATGTATTTAATATTCATACACTAAACATGTATTTAATATTTATACTTTAAATATGTATTTAATATTGATACACTAAACATGTATTTAATATTCATACACTAAACATGTATTTAATATTCATACACTAATCATGTATTTAATATTAATACACTAATCATGTATTTAATATTTATACACTAAACATGTATTTAATATTAATACAAAAACATGTATTTAATTTTAATAAACTAAATATATATTTAATATTAATACACTAAACATGTATTTAATATGAATACACTAAACATGTATTTAATATTAATACAAAAACATGTATTTAATTTTAATAAACTAAACATATATTTAATATTAATACACTAAACATGTATTTAATATTCATACACTAAACATGTAGTTATTATTTATACACTAAACATTTATTTAATATTTATACACTAAACATGTATTTAATATTAATACACTATACATGTATTTAATATTAATACAAAAACATGTATTTAATTTTAATAAACTAAAGATATATTTAATATTAATACACTAAACATGTATTTAATTTTCATACACTAAATATGTAGTTATTATTTATACACTAAACATGTATTTAATATTAATACACTAAACATGTATTTAATATTCATACACTAAACATGTATTTAATATTTATACTTTAAATATGTATTTAATATTGATACACTTAACATGTATTTAATATTTAGACAATAAACATGTATTTAATATTCATACACGAAACATGTATTTAATATTAATACACTAAACATGTATTTAATATTTATACACTAAACATGTATTTAATATTCATACACTAAACATGTAGTTATTATTTATACAGTAAACATGTATTTAATATTAATACAGTAAACATGTAGTTATTATTCTTACACTTAATATGTATTTAATATTAATACAAAAACATGTATTTAATTTTAATAAACTAAACATATATTTAATATTTATACACTAAACATGTATTTAATATTTATACACTAAACATGTATTTAATATTCATACACTAAACATGTACTTATTATTTATACACTAAACATGTATTTAATATTAATACATTAAACATGTTTTAAATATTTATACACTAAACATGTATTTAATATTAATACACTAAACATGTATTTAATATTAATACAAAAACATGTATTTAATTTTAATAAAGTAAACATATATTTAATATTAATACACTAAACATGTATTAAATATTTATACACTAAACATGTATTTAATATTAATACACTAAAAATGTATTTAATATTAATACAAAAACATGTATTTAATGTTAATAAACTAAACATATATTTAATATTAATACACTAAACATGTATTTAACATTTATACACTAAACATGTTTTTAATATTAATACACTAAACATGTATTTAATATTTATACACTAAACATGTTTTTAATATTAATACACTAAACATGTATTTAATATGAATACAAAAACATGTATTTAATTTTAATAAACTAAACGTATATTTAATATTAATACACTAAACATGTATTTAATATGAATACACTAAACATGTATTTAATATTCATACACTAAACATATAGTTTTTATTTATACACTAAACATGTTTTTAATATTAATACACTAAACATGTATTTAATATGAATACAAAAACATGTATTTAATTTTAATAAACTAAACATATATTTAATATTAATACACTAAACATGTATTTAATATGAATACACTAAACATGTATTAAATATTTATACACTAAACATGCATTTAATATTAATACAAAAACATGTATTTAATTTTAATAAACTAAACATATATTTAATATTTATACACTAAACATGTATTTAACATTCATACACTAAACATGTATTTAATATTAATAAAGTAAACATGTATTAAATATTTATACACTAAACATGTATTTAATATTCATTCAATAAACATGTAGTTATTATTCTTACACTTAATATGTATTTAATATTAATACAAAAACATATATTTAATTTTAATAAACCAAACATATATTTAATATTAATACACTAAACATGTATTTAATATTTTTACACTAAACGTGAATTTAATATTTATACACTAAAAGTGTATTTAATATTTATACACTAAACATGTATTTAATATTCATACACTAAACATGTATTTAATATTAATACACTAAACATGTATTTAATATTAATACACTAAACATATATTTAATATTCATACACTAAACATGTATTTAATATTACTACACTGAACATGTCTTTAATAATCATACACTAAACGTATATGTAATCATATACTAATCATAGATTTAATATTCATACAGTAAACATGTATTTATTATCCTCTAAATAAGGCACACTTGGAAATAATGAATTTCTTTATGTGTGCAGTTGCGGCAGAAGTCCACAGGAGGGCGCACGTTCCCTCTTAATAAGTCCGGTCCTCTCCGTCTCTCTCTCTCTCTTTTTCCTTTTTTTTGTTTCTTTTATTTTTTTTTACAAAAGTTTGGTTTCTCATACCCTTATATTTATACACTAAACATGTATTTAATATTAATACACTAAACATGTATTTAATATTTATACACTAAACATGTATTTAATATTAATACAAAAACATGTATTTAATTTTAATAAACTAAACATATTTAATATTAATACACTAAACATGTATTTAATATTCATACACTAAACATGTATTTAACATTTATACACTAAACATGTATTTAATATTAATACACTAAACATGTATTTAATATTAATACAAAAACATGTATTTAATTTTAATAAACTAAACATATATTTAATATTAAAACACTAAACATGTATTTAATATTCATACACTAAACATGTATTTAACATTTATACACTAAACATGTTTTTAATATTAATACAGTAAACATGTATTTAATATTAATACAAAAACATGTATTTAATTTTAATAAACTAAACATATATTTAATATTAATACACTAAACATGTATTTAATATGAATACACTAAACATGTATTTAATATTCATACACTAAACATGTAGTTATTATTTATACACTAAACATTTATTTAATATTTATACACTAAACATGTATTTAATATTAATACACTAAACATGTTTTTAATATTAATACAAAAATATGTATTTATTTTAATAAACTAAACATATATTTAATATTAATACACTAAACATGTATTTAATATTTATACACTAAACATGTATTTAATATTCATACACTAAACATGTAGTTATTATTTATACACTAAATATGTATTTAATATTAATACACTAAACATGTATTTAATATTCATACAATAAACATGTAGTTAATATTAATACACTAATCATGTATTTAATATTTATACACTAAATATGTATTTAATATTCATACAAAAACATGTATTTAATTTTAATAAACTAAAAGTATATTTAATATTAATACACTAATCATGTATTTAATATTTATACACTAAATATGTATTTAATATTCATACACTTAACATGTATTTAATATGTATACAATAAACATGTATTTAATATTCATACACTAAACATGTATTTAATATTCATACACTAATCACGTATTTAATATTAAAAAAACTAATCATGTATTTAATATTTATACACAAAATATGTATTTAATATTCATACACTTAACATGTATTTAATATTTATACAGTAAACATTTATTTAATATTAATACACGAAACATGTATTTAATATTAATATACTAAACATGTATTTAATATTTATACACTAAACATGTATTTAATATTCATACACTAAACATGTATTTAATATTCATACAATAAACATGTAGTTATTATTCTTACACTTAATATGTATTTAATATTAATACAAAAACATGTATTTAATTTTAATGAACTAAACGTATATTTAATATTAATACACTAAACATGTATTTAATATTTATACACTAAATATGTATTTAATATTAATACACTAAACATGTATTTAATATTCATACACTAAATATGTAGTTAATATTTTTACACTAAACATGTTTTTAATATTCATACACTAAACATGTATTTAATATTCATACACTAATCATGTA
Organism: Nerophis ophidion; assembly: GCF_033978795.1. Lineage (NCBI taxonomy): Eukaryota > Metazoa > Chordata > Actinopteri > Syngnathiformes > Syngnathidae > Nerophis > Nerophis ophidion. The sequence continues at coordinate 293,381 of NW_026906955.1, forward strand.
TTTAATATTAATACACTAATCATGTATTTAATATTCATACACTAAATATTAATTTAATATTCATACACTTAACATGTATTTAATATTAATACACTAAACATGTATTTAATATTAATACAAAAACATGTATTTAATTTAAATAAACTAAACATATATTTAATATTAATACACTAAACATGTATTTAATATGAATACACTAAACATGTATTTAATATTCATACACTAAACATGTAGTTATTATTCATACACTAAACATGTATTTAACATTTATACACTAAACATGTATTTAATATTAATACACTAAACATGTATTTAATATTTATACACTAAACATGTATTATTATTCATACACTAAACATGTATTTAATATTCATACACTAAACATGTATTTAATATTCATACACTAATCATGTATTTAATATTAATACACTAATCATGTATTTAATATTTATACACTAAATATGTATTTAATATTCATACACTTAAAATGTATTTAATATTTATACAATAAACATGTATTTAATATTCATACACGAAACATGTATTTAATATTAATACACTAAACATGTATTTAATATTTATACACTAAACATGTATTTAATATTCATACACTAAACATGTATTTAATATTCATACAATAAACATGTAGTTATTATTCTTACACTTAATGTGTATTTAATATTAATACAAAAACATGTATTTAATTTTAATAAACTAAACATATATTTAATATTAATACACTAAACATGTATTTAATATTTATACACTAAACATGTATTTAATATTCATACACTAAACATGTATTTAATATTTATACACTAAACATGTATTTAATATTAATACAAAAACATGTATTTAATTTTAATAAACTAAACATATTTAATATTAATACACTAAACATGTATTTAATATTCATACACTAAACATGTAGTTATTATTTATACACTAAACATGTATTTAACATTTATACACTAAACATGTATTTAATATTAATACACTAAACATGTATTTAATATTAATACAAAAATATGTATTTATTTTAATAAACTAAACATATATTTAATATTAATACACTAAACATGTATTTAATATTTATACACTAAACATGTATTTAATATTCATACACTAAACATGTATTTAATATTCATACAATAAACATGTAGTTATTATTCTTACACTTAATATGTATTTAATATTAATACAAAAACATGTTTTTAATTTTAATAAACTAAACATATATTTAATATTAATACAATAAACATGTATTTAATATTTCTACACTAAACAAGTATATAATATTCATACACTAAACATGTAGTTATTATTTATACAATAAACATGTATTTAATATTAATACAGTAAACATGTATTAAATATTAATACACTAAACATGTATTTAATATTAATACAAAAACATGTATTTAATTTTAATAAACTAAACATATATTTAATATTAAAACACTAAACATGTATTTAATATTTATACACTAAACATGTATTTAACATTCATACACTAAACATGTTTTTAATATTAATACACTAAACATGTATTCAATATTAATACAAAAACATGTATTTAATTTTAATAAACTAAACATATATTTAATATTAATACACTAAACATGTATTTAATATGAATACACTAAACATGTATTTAATATTCATACACTAATCATGTATTTAATATTAATACACTAATCATGTATTTAATATTTATACACTAAATATTAATTTAATATTCATACACTTAACATGTATTTAATATTTATACAATAAACATGTATTTAATATTCATACACGAAAAATGTATTTAATATTAATACACGAAACATGTATTTAATATTTATACACTAAACATGTATTTAATATTTATACACTAAACATGTATTTAACATTCATACACTAAACATGTTTTTAATATTAATACACTAAACATGTATTTAATATTAATACAAAAACATGTATTTAATTTTAATAAACTAAACATATATTTAATATTAATACACTAAACATGTATTTAATATGAATACACTAAACATGTATTTAATATTCATACACTAAACATGTAGTTATTATTTATACACTAAACTTGTATTTAACATTTATACACTAAACATGTATTTAATATTAATACAAAAACATGTATTTAATTTTAATAAACTAAACATATATTTAATATTAATACACTAAACATGTAATTAATATGAATACACTAAACATGTATTTAACATTCATACACTAAACATGTAGTTATTATTTATACACTAAACTTGTATTTAACATTTATACACTAAACATGTATTTTATATTAATACACTAAATATGTATTTAATATTACTACAAAAATATTTATTTATTTTAATAAACTAAACATATATTTAATATTAATACACTAAACATGTATTTAATATTTATACACTAAACATGTATTTAATATTTATACACTAAACATGTATTTAATATTCATACACTAAACATGTATTTAATATTCATACAATAAACATGTAGTTATTATTCTTACACTTAATATATATTTAACATTTATACACTAAACATGTATTTAATATTAATACACTAAACATGTATTTAATATTCATACACTAAACATGTATTTAATATTTATACACTAATCATGTATTTAATATTAATACACTAATCATGTATTTAATATTTATACACTAAACATGTATTTAATATTAATACAAAAACATGTATTTAATTTTAATAAACTAAATATATATTTAATATTAATACACTAAACATGTATTTAATATGAATACACTAAACATGTATTTAATATTAATACAAAAACATGTATTTAATTTTAATAAACTAAACATATATTTAATATTAATACACTAAACATGTATTTAATTTTCATACACTAAATATGTAGTTATTATTTATACACTAAACATGTATTTAATATTCATACACTAAACATGTATTTAATATTTATACTTTAAATATGTATTTAATATTGATACACTAAACATGTATTTAATATTCATACACTAAACATGTATTTAATATTCATACACTAATCATGTATTTAATATTAATACACTAATCATGTATTTAATATTTATACACTAAACATGTATTTAATATTAATACAAAAACATGTATTTAATTTTAATAAACTAAATATATATTTAATATTAATACACTAAACATGTATTTAATATGAATACACTAAACATGTATTTAATATTAATACAAAAACATGTATTTAATTTTAATAAACTAAACATATATTTAATATTAATACACTAAACATGTATTTAATATTCATACACTAAACATGTAGTTATTATTTATACACTAAACATTTATTTAATATTTATACACTAAACATGTATTTAATATTAATACACTATACATGTATTTAATATTAATACAAAAACATGTATTTAATTTTAATAAACTAAAGATATATTTAATATTAATACACTAAACATGTATTTAATTTTCATACACTAAATATGTAGTTATTATTTATACACTAAACATGTATTTAATATTAATACACTAAACATGTATTTAATATTCATACACTAAACATGTATTTAATATTTATACTTTAAATATGTATTTAATATTGATACACTTAACATGTATTTAATATTTAGACAATAAACATGTATTTAATATTCATACACGAAACATGTATTTAATATTAATACACTTAACATGTATTTAATATTTATACACTAAACATGTATTTAATATTCATACACTAAACATGTAGTTATTATTTATACAGTAAACATGTATTTAATATTAATGCAGTAAACATGTAGTTATTATTCTTACACTTAATATGTATTTAATATTAATACAAAAACATGTATTTAATTTTAATAAACTAAACATATATTTAATATTTATACACTAAACATGTATTTAATATTTATACACTAAACATGTATTTAATATTCATACACTAAACATGTACTTATTATTTATACACTAAACATGTATTTAATATTAATACATTAAACATGTTTTAAATATTTATACACTAAACATGTATTTAATATTAATACACTAAACATGTATTTAATATTAATACAAAAACATGTATTTAATTTTAATAAACTAAACATATATTTAATATTAATACACTAAACATGTATTAAATATTTATACACTAAACATGTATTTAATATTAATACACTAAAAATGTATTTAATATTAATACAAAAACATGTATTTAATGTTAATAAACTAAACATATATTTAATATTAATACACTAAACATGTATTTAACATTTATACACTAAACATGTTTTTAATATTAATACACTAAACATGTATTTAATATTTATACACTAAACATGTTTTTAATATTAATACACTAAACATGTATTTAATATGAATACAAAAACATGTATTTAATTTTAATAAACTAAACGTATATTTAATATTAATACACTAAACATGTATTTAATATGAATACACTAAACATGTATTTAATATTCATACACTAAACATATAGTTTTTATTTATACACTAAACATGTTTTTAATATTAATACACTAAACATGTATTTAATATGAATACAAAAACATGTATTTAATTTTAATAAACTAAACATATATTTAATATTAATACACTAAACATGTATTTAATATGAATACACTAAACATGTATTAAATATTTATACACTAAACATGCATTTAATATTAATACAAAAACATGTATTTAATTTTAATAAACTAAACATATATTTAATATTTATACACTAAACATGTATTTAACATTCATACACTAAACATGTATTTAATATTAATACAGTAAACATGTATTAAATATTTATACACTAAACATGTATTTAATATTCATTCAATAAACATGTAGTTATTATTCTTACACTTAATATGTATTTAATATTAATACAAAAACATATATTTAATTTTAATAAACCAAACATATATTTAATATTAATACACTAAACATGTATTTAATATTTTTACACTAAACGTGTATTTAATATTTATACACTAAAAGTGTATTTAATATTTATACACTAAACATGTATTTAATATTCATACACTAAACATGTATTTAATATTAATACACTAAACATGTATTTAATATTAATACACTAAACATATATTTAATATTCATACACTAAACATGTATTTAATATTACTACACTGAACATGTCTTTAATAATCATACACTAAACGTATATGTAATCATATACTAATCATAGATTTAATATTCATACAGTAAACATGTATTTATTATCCTCTAAATAAGGCACACTTGGAAATAATGAATTTCTTTATGTGTGCAGTTGCGGCAGAAGTCCACAGGAGGGCGCACGTTCCCTCTTAATAAGTCCGGTCCTCTCCGTCTCTCTCTCTCTCTTTTTCCTTTTTTTTGTTTGGTTTCTCATACACTTATATTTATACACTAAACATGTATTTAATATTAATACACTAAACATGTATTTAATATTTATACACTAAACATGTATTTAATATTAATACAAAAACATGTATTTAATTTTAATAAACTAAACATATTTAATATTAATACACTAAACATGTATTTAATATTCATACACTAAACATGTATTTAACATTTATACACTAAACATGTATTTAATATTAATACACTAAACATATATTTAATATTAATACACTAAACATGTATTTAATTTTCATACACTAAATATGTAGTTATTATTTATACACTAAACATGTATTTAATATTCATACACTAAACATGTATTTAATATTTATACTTTAAATATGTATTTAATATTGATACACTAAACATGTATTTAATATTCATACACTAAACATGTATTTAATATTTATACACTAATCATGTATTTAATATTAATACACTAATCATGTATTTAATATTTATACACTAAACATGTATTTAATATTAATACAAAAACATGTATTTAATTTTAATAAACTAAATATATATTTAATATTAATACACTAAACATGTATTTAATATGAATACACTAAACATGTATTTAATATTAATACAAAAACATGTATTTAATTTTAATAAACTAAACATATATTTAATATTAATACACTAAACATGTATTTAATATTCATACACTAAACATGTAGTTATTATTTATACACTAAACTTGTATTTAACATTTATACACTAAACATGTATTTAATATTAATACACTAAATATGTATTTAATATTACTACAAAAATATTTATTTATTTTAATAAACTAAACATATATTTAATATTAATACACTAAACATGTATTTAATATTTATACACTAAACATGTATTTAATATTTATACACTAAACATGTATTTAATATTCATACACTAAACATGTATTTAATATTCATACAATAAACATGTAGTTATTATTCTTACACTTAATATGTATTTAACATTTATACACTAAACATGTATTTAATATTAATACACTAAACATGTATTTAATATTAATACAAAAACATGTATTTAATTTTAATAAACTAAACATATATTTAATATTAAAACACTAAACATGTATTTAATATTCATACACTAAACATGTATTTAACATTTATACACTAAACATGTTTTTAATATTAATACAGTAAACATGTATTTAATATTAATACAAAAACATGTATTTAATTTTAATAAACTAAACATATATTTAATATTAATACACTAAACATGTATTTAATATGAATACACTAAGCATGTATTTAATATTCATACACTAAACATGTAGTTATTATTTATACACTAAACATTTATTTAATATTTATACACTAAACATGTATTTAATATTAATACACTAAACATGTTTTTAATATTAATACAAAAATATGTATTTATTTTAATAAACTAAACATATATTTAATATTAATACACTAAACATGTATTTAATATTTATACACTAAACATGTATTTAATATTCATACACTAAACATGTAGTTATTATTTATACACTAAATATGTATTTAATATTAATACACTAAACATGTATTTAATATTCATACAATAAACATGTAGTTAATATTAATACACTAATCATGTATTTAATATTTATACACTAAATATGTATTTAATATTCATACAAAAACATGTATTTAATTTTAATAAACTAAAAGTATATTTAATATTAATACACTAATCATGTATTTAATATTTATACACTAAATATGTATTTAATATTCATACACTTAACATGTATTTAATATGTATACAATAAACATGTATTTAATATTCATACACTAAACATGTATTTAATATTCATACACTAATCACGTATTTAATATTAAAAAAACTAATCATGTATTTAATATTTATACACAAAATATGTATTTAATATTCATACACTTAACATGTATTTAATATTTATACAGTAAACATTTATTTAATATTAATACACGAAACATGTATTTAATATTAATATACTAAACATGTATTTAATATTTATACACTAAACATGTATTTAATATTCATACACTAAACATGTATTTAATGTTCATACAATAAACATGTAGTTATTATTCTTACACTTAATATGTATTTAATATTAATACAAAAACATGTATTTAATTTTAATGAACTAAACGTATATTTAATATTAATACACTAAACATGTATTTAATATTTATACACTAAATATGTATTTAATATTAATACACTAAACATGTATTTAATATTCATACACTAAATATGTAGTTAATATTTTTACACTAAACTTGTTTTTAATATTCATACACTAAACATGTATTTAATATTCATACACTAATCATGTATTTAATATTAATACATTAATCATGTATTTAATATTTATACACTAAATATTAATTTAATATTCATACACTTAACATGTATTTAATATTAATACACTAAACATGTATTTAATATTAATACAAAAACATGTATTTAATTTAAATAAACTAAACATATATTTAATATTAATACACTAAACATGTATTTAATATTTATACACTAAACATGTATTTAACATTTATACACTAAACATGTTTTTAATATTAATACACTAAACATGTATTTAATATTAATACAAAAACATGTATTTAATTTTAATAAACTAAACATATATTTAATATTAATACACTAAACATGTATTTAATATGAATACACTAAACATGTATTTAATATTCATACACTAAACATGTAGTTATTATTCATACACTAAACATGTATTTAACATTTATACACTAAACATGTATTTAATATTAATACACTAAACATGTATTTAATATTTATACACTAAACATGTATTATTATTCATACACTAAACATGTATTTAATATTCATACACTAAACATGTATTTAATATTCATACACTAATCATGTATTTAATATTAATACACTAATCATGTATTTAATATTTATACACTAAATATGTATTTAATATTCATACACTTAACATGTATTTAATATTTATACAATAAACATGTATTTAATATTCATACACGAAACATGTATTTAATATTAATACACTAAACATGTATTTAATATTTATACACTAAACATGTATTTAATATTCATACACTAAACATGTATTTAATATTCATACAATAAACATGTAGTTATTATTCTTACACTTAATGTGTATTTAATATTAATACAAAAACATGTATTTAATTTTAATAAACTAAACATATATTTAATATTAATACACTAAACATGTATTTAATATTTATACACTAAACATGTATTTAATATTCATACACTAAACATGTATTTAATATTTATACACTAAACATGTATTTAATATTAATACAAAAACATGTATTTAATTTTAATAAACTAAACATATTTAATATTAATACACTAAACATGTATTTAATATTCATACACTAAACATGTAGTTATTATTTATACACTAAACATGTATTTAACATTTATACACTAAACATGTATTTAATATTAATACACTAAACATGTATTTAATATTAATACAAAATATGTATTTATTTTAATAAACTAAACATATATTTAATATTAATACACTAAACATGTATTTAATATTTATACACTAAACATGTATTTAATATTCATACACTAAACATGTAGTTAATATTCATACACTAACCATGTATTTAATATTAATACACTAATCATGTATTTAATATTTATACACTAAATATGTATTTAATATTCATACACGTAACATGTATTTAATATTTATACAATAAACATGTATTTAATATTCATACACGAAACATGTATTTAATAATAATACACTAAACATGTATTTAATATTTATACACTAAACATGTATTTAATATTCATACACTAAACATGTATTTAATATTCATACAATAAACATGTAGTTATTATTCTTACACTTAATATGTATTTAATATTAATACAAAAACATGTTTTTAATTTTAATAAACTAAACATATATTTAATATTAATACAATAAACATGTATTTAATATTTCTACACTAAACATGTATATAATATTCATACACTAAACATGTAGTTATTATTTATACAATAAACATGTATTTAATATTAATACAGTAAACATGTATTAAATATTAATACACTAAACATGTATTTAATATTAATAAAAAAACATGTATTTAATTTTAATAAACTAAACATATATTTAATATTAAAACACTAAACATGTATTTAATATTTATACACTAAACATGTATTTAACATTCATACACTAAACATGTTTTTAATATTAATACACTAAACATGTATTTAATATTAATACAAAAACATGTATTTAATTTTAATAAACTAAACATATATTTAATATTAATACACTAAACATGTATTTAATATGAATACACTAAACATGTATTTAATATTCATACACTAATCATGTATTTAATATTAATACACTAATCATGTATTTAATATTTATACACTAAATATTAATTTAATATTCATACACTTAACATGTATTTAATATTTATACAATAAACATGTATTTAATATTCATACACGAAACATGTATTTAATATTAATACACGAAACATGTATTTAATATTTATACACTAAACATGTATTTAATATTCATACACTAAACATGTAGTTATTATTCATACACTAAACATGTATTTAATATTAATACACTAAACATGTATTTAATATTAATACAGTAAACATGTATTAAATATTTATACACTAAACATGTATTTAATATTCATACAGTAAACATGTATTTATTATCCTCTAAATAAGGCACACTTGGTAATAATGAATTTCTTTATGTGTGCAGTTGCAGCAGAAGTCCACAGGAGGGCGCACGTTCCCTCTTAATAAGTCCGGTCCTCTCCGTCTCTCTCTCTCTCTTTTTCCTTTTTTTTGTTTCTTTTATTTTTTTTTACATAAGTTTGGTTTCTCATATACTTATATTTATACACTAAACATGTATTTAATATTAATACACTAAACATGTATTTAATATTTATACACTAAACATGTATTTAATATTAATACAAAAACATGTATTTAATTTTAATAAACTAAACATATTTAATATTAATACACTAAACATGTATTTAATATTCATACACTAAACATGTATTTAACATTTATACACTAAACATGTATTTAATATTAATACACTAAACATGTATTTAATATTAATACAAAAACATGTATTTAATTTTAATAAACTAAACATATATTTAATATTAAAACACTAAACATGTATTTAATATTTATACACTAAACATGTATTTAACATTCATACACTAAACATGTTTTTAATATTAATACACTAAACATGTATTTAATATTAATACAAAAACATGTATTTAATTTTAATAAACTAAACATATATTTAATATTAATACACTAAACATGTATTTAATATGAATACACTAAACATGTATTTAATATTCATACACTAAACATGTAGTTATTATTTATACACTAAACTTGTATTTAACATTTATACACTAAACATGTATTTAATATTAATACACTAAACATGTATTTAATATTACTACAAAAATATTTATTTATTTTAATAAACTAAACATATATTTAATATTAATACACTAAACATGTATTTAATATTTATACACTAAACATGTATTTAATATTTATACACTAAACATGTATTTAATATTCATACACTAAACATGTATTTAATATTCATACAATAAACATGTAGTTATTATTCTTACACTTAATATGTATTTAACATTTATACACTAAACATGTATTTAATATTAATACACTAAACATGTATTTAATATTCATACACTAAACATGTATTTAATATTTATACACTAATCATGTATTTAATATTAATACACTAATCATGTATTTAATATTTATACACTAAACATGTATTTAATATTAATACAAAAACATGTATTTAATTTTAATAAACTAAATATATATTTAATATTAATACACTAAACATGTATTTAATATGAATACACTAAACATGTATTTAATATTAATACAAAAACATGTATTTAATTTTAATAAACTAAACATATATTTAATATTAATACACTAAACATGTATTTAATTTTCATACACTAAATATGTAGTTATTATTTATACACTAAACATGTATTTAATATTCATACACTAAACATGTATTTAATATTTATACTTTAAATATGTATTTAATATTGATACACTAAACATGTATTTAATATTCATACACTAAACATGTATTTAATATTCATACACTAATCATGTATTTAATATTAATACACTAATCATGTATTTAATATTTATACACTAAACATGTATTTAATATTAATACAAAAACATGTATTTAATTTTAATAAACTAAATATATATTTAATATTAATACACTAAACATGTATTTAATATGAATACACTAAACATGTATTTAATATTAATACAAAAACATGTATTTAATTTTAATAAACTAAACATATATTTAATATTAATACACTAAACTTGTATTTAATATTCATACACTAAACATGTAGTTATTATTTGTACACTAAACATTTATTTAATATTTATACACTAAACATGTATTTAATATTAATACACTATACATGTATTTAATATTAATACAAAAACATGTATTTAATTTTAATAAACTAAACATAAATTTTATATTAATACACTAAACATGTATTTAATTTTCATACACTAAATATGTAGTTATTATTTATACACTAAACATGTATTTAATATTAATACACTAAACATGTATTTAATATTCATACACTAAACATGTATTTAATATTCATACTTTAAATATGTATTTAATATTGATACACTTAACATGTATTTAATATTTAGACAATAAACATGTATTTAATATTCATACACGAAACATGTATTTAATATTAATACACTAAACATGTATTTAATATTTATACACTAAACATGTATTTAATATTCATACACTAAACATGTAGTTATTATTTATACACTAAACATGTATTTAATATTAATACAGTAAACATGTAGTTATTATTCTTACACTTAATATGTATTTAATATTAATACAAAAACATGTATTTAATTTTAATAAACTAAACATATATTTAATATTTATACACTAAACATGTATTTAATATTTATACAATAAACATTTATTTAATATTCATACACTAAACATGTACTTATTATTTATACACTAAACATGTATTTAATATTAATACATTAAACATGTTTTAAATATTTATACACTAAACATGTATTTAATATTAATACACTAAACATGTATTTAATATTAATACAAAAACATGTATTTAATTTTAATAAACTAAACATATATTTAATATTAATACACTAAACATGTATTTAACATTTATACACTAAACATGTTTTTAATATTAATACACTAAACATGTATTTAATATTAATACAAAAACATGTAGTTAATTTTAATAAACTAAACATATATTTAATATTAATACACTAAACATGTATTTAATATTTATACACTAAACATGTATTTAACATTTATACACTAAACATGTATTTAATATGAATACACTAAACATGTATTTAATATTCATACACTAAACATGTAGTTATTATTTATACACTAAACATGTATTTAACATTTATACACTAAGCATGTATTTAATATTAATACACTAAACATGTATTTAATATTAATACAAAAATATGTATTTATTTTAATAAACTAAATATATATTTAATATTAATACACTAAACATGTATTTAATATTTATACACTAAACATGTATTTAATACTCATACACTAAACGTGTATTTAATATTCATACACTTAACATGTATTTAATATTTATACAATAAACATGTATTTAATATTCATACACGAAACATGTATTTAATATTAATACACTAAACATGTATTTAATATTTATACACTAAACATGTATTTAATATTCATACACTAAACATGTATTTAATATTCATACAATAAACATGTAGTTATTATTCTTACACTTAATATGCATTTAATATTAATACAAAAACATGTATTCAATTTTAATAAACTAAACATATATTTAATATTAATACACTAAACATGTATTTAATATTTATACACTAAACATGTATTTAATATTCATACACTAAACATGTAGTTATTATTTATACAATAAACATGTATTTAATATTAATACAAAAACATGTATTTAATTTTAATAAACTAAACATATTTAATATTAATACACTAAACATGTATTTAATATTCATGCACTAAACATGTAGTTATTATTTATACACTAAACATGTATTTAACATTTATACACTAAACATGTATTTAATATTAATACACTAAACATGTATTTAATATTAATACAAAAATATGTATTTATTTTAATAAACTAAACATATATTTAATATTAATACACTAAACATGTATTTAATATTTATACACTAAACATGTATTTAATATTCATACACTAAACATGTATTTAATATTCATACACTAATCATGTATTTAATATTAATACACTAATCATGTATTTAATATTTATAAACTAAATATGTATTTAATATTCATACACTTAACATGTATTTAATATTTATACAATAAACATGTATTTAATATTCATACACGAAACATGTATTTAATATTAATACACTAAACATGTATTTAATATTTATACACTAAACATGTATTTAATATTCATACACTAAACATGTATTTAATATTTATACACTAAACATGTATTTAATATTTATACACTAAACATGTATTTAATATTAATACAAAAACATGTTTTTAATTTTAATAAACTAAACATATATTTAATATTAATACAATAAACATGTATTTAATATTTCTACACTAAACATGTATATAATATTCATACACTAAACATGTAGTTATTATTTATACAATAAACATGTATTTAATATTAATACAGTAAACATGTATTAAATATTAATACACTAAACATGTATTTAATATTAATACAAAAACATGTATTTAATTTTAATAAACTAAACATATATTTAATATTAAAACACTAAACTTGTATTTAATATTTATACACTAAACATGTATTTAACATTCATACACTAAACATGTTTTTAATATTAATACACTAAACATGTATTTAATATTAATACAAAAACATGTATTTAATTTTAATAAACTAAATATATATTTAATATTAATACACTAAACATGTATTTAATATGAATACACTAAACATGTATTTAATATTCATACACTAATCATGTATTTAATATTAATACACTAATCATGTATTTAATATTTATACACTAAATATTAATTTAATATTCATACACTTAACATGTATTTAATATTTATACAATAAACATGTATTTAATATTCATACACGAAACATGTATTTAATATTAATACACGAAACATGTATTTAATATTTATACACTAAACATGTATTTAATATTCATACACTAAACATGTAGTTATTATTCATACACTAAACATGTATTTAATATTAATACACTAAACATGTATTTAATATTAATACAGTAAACATGTATTAAATATTTATACACTAAACATGTATTTAATATTCATACAGGAAACATGTATTTATTATCCTCTAAATAAGGCACACTTGGTAATAATGAATTTCTTTATGTGTGCAGTTGCAGCAGAAGTCCACAGGAGGGCGCACGTTCCCTCTTAATAAGTCCGGTCCTCTCCGTCTCTCTCTATCTCTTTTTCCTTTTTTTTGTTTCTTTTATTTTTTTTTACATAAGTTTGGTTTCTCATACACTTATATTTATACACTAAACATGTATTTAATATTAATACACTAAACATGTATTTAATATTTATACACTAAACATGTATTTAATATTAATACAAAAACATGTATTTAATTTTAATAAACTAAACATATTTAATATTAATACACTAAACATGTATTTAATATTCATACACTAAACATGTATTTAACATTTATACACTAAACATGTATTTAATATTAATACACTAAACATATATTTAATATTAATACACTAAACATGTATTTAATTTTCATACACTAAATATGTAGTTATTATTTATACACTAAACATGTATTTAATATTCATACACTAAACATGTATTTAATATTTATACTTTAAATATGTATTTAATATTGATACACTAAACATGTATTTAATATTCATACACTAAACATGTATTTAATATTTATACACTAATCATGTATTTAATATTAATACACTAATCATGTATTTAATATTTATACACTAAACATGTATTTAATATTAATACAAAAACATGTATTTAATTTTAATAAACTAAATATATATTTAATATTAATACACTAAACATGTATTTAATATGAATACACTAAACATGTATTTAATATTAATACAAAAACATGTATTTAATTTTAATAAACTAAACATATATTTAATATTAATACACTAAACATGTATTTAATATTCATACACTAAACATGTAGTTATTATTTATACACTAAACTTGTATTTAACATTTATACACTAAACATGTATTTAATATTAATACACTAAATATGTATTTAATATTACTACAAAAATATTTATTTATTTTAATAAACTAAACATATATTTAATATTAATACACTAAACATGTATTTAATATTTATACACTAAACATGTATTTAATATTTATACACTAAACATGTATTTAATATTCATACACTAAACATGTATTTAATATTCATACAATAAACATGTAGTTATTATTCTTACACTTAATATGTATTTAACATTTATACACTAAACATGTATTTAATATTAATACACTAAACATGTATTTAATATTCATACACTAAACATGTATTTAATATTTATACACTAATCATGTATTTAATATTAATACACTAATCATGTATTTAATATTTATACACTAAACATGTATTTAATATTAATACAAAAACATGTATTTAATTTTAATAAACTAAATATATATTTAATATTAATACACTAAACATGTATTTAATATGAATACACTAAACATGTATTTAATATTAATACAAAAACATGTATTTAATTTTAATAAACTAAACATATATTTAATATTAATACACTAAACATGTATTTAATTTTCATACACTAAATATGTAGTTATTATTTATACACTAAACATGTATTTAATATTCATACACTAAACATGTATTTAATATTTATACTTTAAATATGTATTTAATATTGATACACTAAACATGTATTTAATATTCATACACTAAACATGTATTTAATATTTATACACTAATCATGTATTTAATATTAATACACTAATCATGTATTTAATATTTATACACTAAACATGTATTTAATATTAATACAAAAACATGTATTTAATTTTAATAAACTAAATATATATTTAATATTAATACACTAAACATGTATTTAATATGAATACACTAAACATGTATTTAATATTAATACAAAAACATGTATTTAATTTTAATAAACTAAACATATATTTAATATTAATACACTAAACATGTATTTAATATTCATACACTAAACATGTAGTTATTATTTATACACTAAACATTTATTTAATATTTATACACTAAACATGTATTTAATATTAATACACTATACATGTATTTAATATTAATACAAAAACATGTATTTAATTTTAATAAACTAAACATATATTTAATATTAATACACTAAACATGTATTTAATTTTCATACACTAAATATGTAGTTATTATTTATACACTAAACATGTATTTAATATTAATACACTAAACATGTATTTAATATTCATACACTAAACATGTATTTAATATTTATACTTTAAATATGTATTTAATATTGATACACTTAACATGTATTTAATATTTAGACAATAAACATGTATTTAATATTCATACACGAAACATGTATTTAATATTAATACACTAAACATGTATTTAATATTTATACACTAAACATGTATTTAATATTCATACACTAAACATGTAGTTATTATTTATACACTAAACATGTATTTAATATTAATACAGTAAACATGTAGTTATTATTGTTACACTTAATATGTATTTAATATTAATACAAAAACATGTATTTAATTTTAATAAACTAAACATATATTTAATATTTATACACTAAACATGTATTTAATATTTATACACTAAACATGTATTTAATATTCATACACTAAACATGTACTTATTATTTATACACTAAACATGTATTTAATATTAATACATTAAACATGTTTTAAATATTTATACACTAAACATGTATTTAATATTAATACACTAAACATGTATTTAATATTAATACAAAAACATGTATTTAATTTTAATAAACTAAACATATATTTAATATTAATACACTAAACATGTATTTAACATTTATACACTAAACATGTTTTTAATATTAATACACTAAACATGTATTTAATATTAATACAAAAACATGTATTTAATTTTAATAAACTAAATATATATTTAATATTAATACACTAAACATGTATTTAATATGAATACACTAAACATGTATTTAATATTAATACAAAAACATGTATTTAATTTTAATAAACTAAACATATATTTAATATTAATACACTAAACATGTATTTAATATTCATACACTAAACATGTAGTTATTATTTATACACTAAACATTTATTTAATATTTATACACTAAACATGTATTTAATATTAATACACTATACATGTATTTAATATTAATACAAAAACATGTATTTAATTTTAATAAACTAAACATATATTTAATATTAATACACTAAACATGTATTTAATTTTCATACACTAAATATGTAGTTATTATTTATACACTAAACATGTATTTAATATTAATACACTAAACATGTATTTAATATTCATACACTAAACATGTATTTAATATTTATACTTTAAATATGTATTTAATATTGATACACTTAACATGTATTTAATATTTAGACAATAAACATGTATTTAATATTCATACACGAAACATGTATTTAATATTAATACACTAAACATGTATTTAATATTTATACACTAAACATGTATTTAATATTCATACACTAAACATGTAGTTATTATTTATACACTAAACATGTATTTAATATTAATACAGTAAACATGTAGTTATTATTGTTACACTTAATATGTATTTAATATTAATACAAAAACATGTATTTAATTTTAATAAACTAAACATATATTTAATATTTATACACTAAACATGTATTTAATATTTATACACTAAACATGTATTTAATATTCATACACTAAACATGTACTTATTATTTATACACTAAACATGTATTTAATATTAATACATTAAACATGTTTTAAATATTTATACACTAAACATGTATTTAATATTAATACACTAAACATGTATTTAATATTAATACAAAAACATGTATTTAATTTTAATAAACTAAACATATATTTAATATTAATACACTAAACATGTATTTAACATTTATACACTAAACATGTTTTTAATATTAATACACTAAACATGTATTTAATATTAATACAAAAACATGTAGTTAATTTTAATAAACTAAACATATATTTAATATTAATACACTAAACATGTATTTAATATTTATACACTAAACATGTATTTAACATTTATACACTAAACATGTATTTAATATGAATACACTAAACATGTATTTAATATTCATACACTAAACATGTAGTTATTATTTATACACTAAACATGTATTTAACATTTATACACTAAGCATGTATTTAATATTAATACACTAAACATGTATTTAATATTAATACAAAAATATGTATTTATTTTAATAAACTAAATATATATTTAATATTAATACACTAAACATGTATTTAATATTTATACACTAAACATGTATTTAATACTCATACACTAAACGTGTATTTAATATTCATACACTTAACATGTATTTAATATTTATACAATAAACATGTATTTAATATTCATACACGAAACATGTATTTAATATTAATACACTAAACATGTATTTAATATTTATACACTAAACATGTATTTAATATTCATACACTAAACATGTATTTAATATTCATACAATAAACATGTAGTTATTATTCTTCCACTTAATATGCATTTAATATTAATACAAAAACATGTATTTAATTTTAATAAACTAAACATATATTTAATATTAATACACTAAACATGTATTTAATATTTATACACTAAACATGTATTTAATATTCATACACTAAACATGTAGTTATTATTTATACAATAAACATGTATTTAATATTAATACAGTAAACATGTATTTAATATTAATACAAAAACATGTATTTAATTTTAATGAACTAAGCGTATATTTAATATTAATACACTAAACATGTATTTAATATTTATACACTAAACATGTATTTAATATTAATACACTAAACATGTATTTAATATTCATACACTAAATATGTATTTAATATTCATACACTTAACATGTATTTAATATTTATACAATAAACATGTATTTAATATTCATACACTAAACATGTATTTAATATTCATACACTAATCACGTATTTAATATTAATACACTAATCATTTATTTAATATTTATACACTAAATATGTATTTAATATTCATACACTTAACATGTATTTAATATTTATACAATAAACATGTATTTAATATTCATACACGAAACATGTATTTAATATTAATACACTAAACATGTATTTAATATTTATACACTAAACATGTATTTAATATTCATACACTAAACATGTATTTAATATTCATACAATAAAAATGTAGTTATTATTCTTACACTTAATATGTATTTAACATTTATACACTAAACATGTATTTAATATTAATAGACTAAACATGTATTTAATATTCATACACTAAACATGTATTTAATATTTATACACTAATCATGTATTTAATATTAATACACTAATCATGTATTTAATATTTATACACTAAACATGTATTTAATATTAATACAAAAACATGTATTTAATTTTAATAAACTAAATATATATTTAATATTAATACACTAAACATGTATTTAATATGAATACACTAAACATGTATTTAATATTCATACACTAAACATGTAGTTATTATTCATACACTAAACATTTATTTAATATTTATACACTAAACATGTATTTAACATTTATACACTAAACATGTATTTAATATTAATACACTAAACATGTATTTAATATTAATACAAAAACATGTATTTAATTTTAATAAACTAAACATATATTTAATATTAATACACTAAACATGTATTTAATATTCATACACTAAACATGTATTTAATATTTATACACTAAATATGTATTTAATATTCATACACTTAACATGTATTTAATATTTAGACAATAAACATGTATTTAATATTCATACACGAAACATGTATTTAATATTAATACACTAAACATGTATTTAATATTTATACACTAAACATGTATTTAATATTCATACACTAAACATGTAGTTATTATTTATACACTAAACATGTATTTAATATTAATACAGTAAACATGTAGTTATTATTCTTACACTTAATATGTATTTAATATTAATACAAAAACATGTATTTAATTTTAATAAACTAAACATATATTTAATATTTATACACTAAACATGTATTTAATATTTATACACTAAACATGTATTTAATATTCATACACTAAACATGTACTTATTATTTATACACTAAACATGTATTTAATACTAATACATTAAACATGTTTTAAATATTTATACACTAAACATGTATTTAATATTAATACACTAAACATGTATTTAATATTAATACAAAAACATGTATTTAATTTTAATAAACTAAACATATATTTAATATTAATACACTAAACATGTATTTAACATTTATACACTAAACATGTTTTTAATATTAATACACTAAACATGTATTTAATATTAATACAAAAACATGTAGTTAATTTTAATAAACTAAACATATATTTAATATTAATACACTAAACATGTATTTAATATTTATACACTAAACATGTATTTAACATTTATACACTAAACATGTATTTAATATGAATACACTAAACATGTATTTAATATTCATACACTAAACATGTAGTTATTATTTATACACTAAACATGTATTTAACATTCATACACTAAACATGTATTTAATATTAATACACTAAACATGTATTTAATATTAATACAAAAATATGTATTTATTTTAATAAACTAAATATATATTTAATATTAATACACTAAACATGTATTTAATATTTATACACTAAACATGTATTTAATACTCATACACTAAACGTGTATTTAATATTCATACACTTAACATGTATTTAATATTTATACAATAAACATGTATTTAATATTCATACACGAAACATGTATTTAATATTAATACACTAAACATGTATTTAATATTTATACACTAAACATGTATTTAATATTCATACACTAAACATGTATTTAATATTCATACAATAAACATGTAGTTATTATTCTTACACTTAATATGTATTTAATATTAATACAAAAACATGTATTTAATTTTAATAAACTAAACATATATTTAATATTAATACACTAAACATGTATTTAATATTTATACACTAAACATGTATTTAATATTCATACACTAAACATGTAGTTATTATTTATACAATAAACATGTATTTAATATTAATACAGTAAACATGTATTAAATATTTATACACTAAACATGTATTTAATATTAATACACTAAACATGTATTTAATATTAATACAAACACATGTATTTAATTTTAATGAACTAAACGTATATTTAATATTAATACACTAAACATTTATTTAATATTCATACACTAAACATGTATTTAATATTAATACACTAAACATGTATTTAATATTCATACACTAAATATGTAGTTAATATTTATACACTAAACATGTATTTAATATTCATACACTAAACATGTATTTAATATTACTACACTGAACATGTCTTTAATAATCATATACTAAACGTATATGTAATTATATACTAATCATATATTTAATATTCATACAGTATTTATTATCCTCTAAATAAGGCACACTTGGAAATAATGAATTTCTTTATGTGTGCAGTTGCGGCAGAAGTCCACAGGAGGGCGCACGTTCCCTCTTAATAAGTCCGGTCCTCTCCGTCTCTCTCTCTCTCTTTTTCCTTTTTTTTGTTTCTTTTATTTTTTTTTACAAAAGTTTGGTTTCTCATACACTTATATTTATACACTAAACATGTATTTAATATTAATACACTAAACATGTATTTAATATTTATACACTAAACATGTATTTAATATTAATACAAAAACATGTATTTAATTTTAATAAACTAAACATATTTAATATTAATACACTAAACATGTATTTAATATTCATACACTAAACATGTATTTAACATTTATACACTAAACATGTATTTAATATTAATACACTAAACATGTATTTAATATTAATACAAAAACATGTATTTAATTTGAATAAACTAAACATATATTTAATATTAAAACACTAAACATGTATTTAATATTTATACACTAAACATGTATTTAACATTTATACACTAAACATGTTTTTAATATTAATACAGTAAACATGTATTTAATATTAATACAAAAAAATGTATTTAATTTTAATAAACTAAACATATATTTAATATTAATACACTAAACATGTATTTAATATGAATACACTAAACATGTATTTAATATTTATACACTAAACATGTATTTAATATTAATACAAAAACATGTATTTAATTTTAATAAACTAAACATATTTAATATTAATACACTAAACATGTGTTTAATATGAATACACTAAACATGTATTTAATATTCATACACTAAACATGTAGTTATTATTCATACACTAAACATGTGTTTAACATTTATACACTAAACATGTATTTAATATTAATACACTAAACATGTATTTAATATTAATACAAAAATATGTATTTATTTTAATAAACTAAACATATATTTAATATTAATACACTAAACATGTATTTAATATTTATACACTAAACATGTATTTAATATTCATACACTAAACGTGTATTTAATATTCATACACTAAACATGTATTTAATATTCAAACACTAATCATATATTTAATATTTATACAATAAACATGTATTTAATATTCATACACGAAACATGTATTTAATATTAATACACTAAACATGTATTTAATATTTATACACTAAACATGTATTTAATATTCATACATTAAACATGTATTTAATACTCATACAATAAACATGTAGTTATTATTCTTACACTTAATATGTATTTAATATTAATACAGTAAACATGTATTAAATATTTATACACTAAACATGTATTTAATATTAATACACTAAACATGTATTTAATATTAATACACTAAACATGTATTTAATATTTATACACTAAACATGTATTTAATATTCATACACTAAACGTGTATTTAATATTCATACACTAAACATGTATTTAATATTCAAACACTAATCATATATTTAATATTTATACAATAAACATGTATTTAATATTCATACACGAAACATGTATTTAATATTAATACACTAAACATGTATTTAATATTAATACACTAAACATGTATTTAATATTTATACACTAAACATGTATTTAATATTCATACACTAAACATGTAGTTATTATTCATACAATAAACATGTATTTAATATTAATACAGTAAACATGTATTAAATATTTATACACTAAACATGTATTTAATATTAATACACTAAACATGTATTTAATATTAATACAAAAACATGTATTTAATTTTAATAAACTAAACATATATTTAATATTTATACACTAAACATGTATTTAACATTTATACACTAAACATGTATTTAATATTCATACACTAAACATGTATGTAATATTCATACACTAAACATGTATTTAATATTAATACAAAAACATGTATTTAATTTTAATAAACTAAACGTATATTTAATATTAATACACTAAACATGTATTTAATATTTATACACAAAACATGTATTTAATATTAATACACTAAACATGTATTTAATATACATACACTAAATATGTAGTTATTATTTATACACTAAACATGTATTTAATATTCATACACTAAACATGTATTTAATATTCATACACTAATCATGTATTTAATATTAATACACTAATCATGTATTTAATATTTATACACTAAATATGTATTTAATATTCATACACTTAACATGTATTTAATATTTATACAATAAACATGTATTTAATATTCATACACGAAACATGTATTTAATATTAATACACGAAACATGTATTTAATATTTATACACTAAACATGTATTTAATATTCATACACTAAACATGTAGTTATTATTTATACACTAAACATGTATTTAATATTAATACCGTAAACATGTATTAAATATTTATACACTAAACATGTATTTAATATTCATACAGTAAACATGTATTTATTATCCTCTAAATAAGGCACACTTGGAAATAATGAATTTCTTTATGTGTGCAGTTGCGGCAGACGTCCACAGGAGGGCGCACGTTCCCTCTTAATAAGTCCGGTCCTCTCCGTCTCTCCCTCTCTCTCTTTTTCCTTTTTTTTGTTTCTTTTATTTTTTTTACATAAGTTTGGTTTCTCATACACTTATATTTATACACTAAACATGTATTTAATATTAATACACTAAACATGTATTTAATATTTATACAAAAACATGTATTTAATTTTAATAAACTAAACATATTTAATATTTATACACTAAACATGTCTTTAATATTCATACACTAAACATGTATTTAAAATGTATACACTAAACATGTATTTAATATTAATACACTAAACATGTATTTAATATTAATACAAAAACATGTATTTAATTTTAATAAGCTAAACATATATTTAATATTAATACACTAAACATGTATTTAACATTTATACACTAAACATGTTTTTAACATTTATACACTAAACATGTTTTTAATATTAATACACTAAACATGTATTTAATATTAATACAAAAACATGTATTTAATTTTAATAAAATAAACATATATTTAATATTAATACACTAAACATGTATTTAATATGAATACACTAAACATGTATTTAATATTCATACACTAAACATGTAGTTATTATTTATACACTAAACATGTATTTAACATTTATACACTAAACATGTATTTAATATTAATACACTAAACATGTATTTAATATTAATACAAAAATGTGTATTTATTTTAATAAACTAAACATATTTAATATTAATACACTAAACATGTATTTAATATTTATACACTAAACATGTATTTAATATTCATACACTAAATATGTAGTTATTATTTATACACTAAACATGTATTTAATATTAATACACTAAACCTGTATTTAATATTCATACACTAAACATGTATTTAATATTCATACACTAATCATGTATTTAATATTAATACACTAATCATGTATTTAATATTTATACACTAAATGTGTATTTAATATTTATACAAAAACATGTATTTAATATTTATACAATAAACATGTATTTAATATTCATACACGAAACATGTATTTAATATTAATACACTAAACATGTATTTAATATTTATACACTAAACATGTATTTAATATTCATACACTAAATATGTATTTAATTTTCATACACTTAACATGTATTTAATATTTATACAATAAACATGTATTTAATATTCATACACGAAACATGTATTTAATATTAATACACTAAACATGTATTTAATATTCATAAACTAAATACGTAGTTATTATTTATACACTAAACATGTATTTAATATTAATACACTAAACCTGTATTTAATATTCATACACTAAACATGTATTTAATATTCATACACTAATCATGTATTTAATATTAATACATTAATCATGTATTTAATATTTATACACTAAATATGTATTTAATATTCATACACTTAACATGTATTTAATATTTATACAATAAACATGTATTTAATATTCATACACTAAACATGTATTTAATATTCATACACTAATCATGTATTTAATATTAATACACTAATCATGTATTTAATATTTATACACTAAACATGTATTTAATATTAATACACTAAACATGTATTTAATATTTATACACTAAACATGTATTTAATATTCATACACTAAACATGTATTTAATATTCATACAATAAACATGTAGTTATTATTCTTACACTTAATATGTATTTAATATTAATACAAAAACATGTATTTAATTTTAATAAACTAAACATATATTTAATATTAATACACTAAACATGTATTTATTATTTATACACTGTTCATGTATTTAATATTCATACACTAAACATGTAGTTATTATTTATACAATAAACATGTATTTAATATTAATACAGTAAACATGTATTAAATATTTATACACTAAACAAGTGTTTAATATTAATACACTAAACATGTATTTAATATTAATACAAAAACATGTATTTAATTTAATGAACTAAACGTATATTTAATATTAATACACTAAACATGTATTTAATTTTAATAAACTAAACATATATTTAATAATAATACACTAAACATGTATTTAATATGAATACACTAAACATGTATTTAATATTCATACACTAAACATGTAGTTATTATTTATACACTAAACATGTATTTAACATTTATACACTAAACATGTATTTAATATTAATACACTAAACATGTATTTAATATTAATACAAAAATATGTATTTATTTTAATAAACTAAACACATATTTAATATTAATACACTAAACATGTATTTAATATTTATACACTAAACATGTATTTAATATTCATACACTAAACATGTATTTAATATTCATACACTAATCATGTATTTAATATTTATACAATAAACATGCATTTAATATTTATACACTAAATATGTATTTAATATTCATACACTTAACATGTATTTAATATTTATACAATAAACATGTATTTAATATTCATACACGAAACATGTATTTAATATTAATACACTAAACATGTAGTTATTATTCATACACTTAATATGTATTTAATATTAATACAAAAACATGTATTTAATTTTAATAAACTAAACATATATTTAATATTAATACATTAAACATGTATTTAACATTTATACACTAAACATGTTTTTAATATTAATACACTAAACATGTAGTTATTATTTATACACTAAACATGTATTTAATATTAATACAGTAAACATGTATTACATATTTATACACTAAACATGTATTTAATATTAATACACTAAACATGTATTTAATATTAATACAAAAACATGTATTTAGTTTTAATAAACTAAACATATATTTAATATTTATACACTGAACATGTATTTAACATTTATACACTAAACATGTATTTAATATTCATACACCAAACATATATTTAATATTTATACACTAAACTTGTACTTAATATTAATACAAAAACATGTATTTAATTTAAATAAACCAAACATATATTTAATATTAATACACTAAACATGGATTTAATATTTATACACTGAACATGTATTTAATATTCATACACTAAACATGTAGTTATTATTTATACACTCAACATGTACTTAATATTAATACAGTAAACATGTATTAAATATTTATAAATAAACATGTATTTAATATTCATACAATAAACATGTAGTTATTATTCTTACACTTAATATGTATTTAATATTAATACAAACACATGTATTTAATTTTAATAAACTAAACATGTATTTAATATTAATACAGTAAACATGTATTAAATATTTATACACTAAACATGTATTTAATATTCATACAATAAACATGTAGTTATTATTCTTACACTTAATATGTATTTAATATTAATACAGTAAACATGTATTAAATATTTATACACTAAACATGTATTTAATATTAATACGCTACACATGTATTTAATATTAATACAAAAACATGTATTTAATGTTAATAAACTAAACATATATTTAATATTAATACACTAAACATGTATTTAACATTTATACACTAAACATGTTTTTAATATTAATACACTAAACATGTATTTAATATTTATACACTAAACATGTTTTTAATATTAATACACTAAACATGTATTTAATATGAATACAAAAACATGTATTTAATTTTAATAAACTAAACGTATATTTAATATTAATACACTAAACATGTATTTAATATGAATACACTAAACATGTATTTAATATTCATACACTAAACATATAGTTTTTATTTATACACTAAACATGTTTTTAATATTAATACACTAAACATGTATTTAATATGAATACAAAAACATGTATTTAATTTTAATAAACTAAACATATATTTAATATTAATACACTAAACATGTATTTAATATGAATACACTAAACATGTATTAAATATTTATACACTAAACATGTATTTAATATTAATACAAAAACATGTATTTAATTTTAATAAACTAAACATATATTTAATATTTATACACTAAACATGTATTTAACATTCATACACTAAACATGTATTTAATATTAATACAGTAAACATGTATTAAATATTTATACACTAAACATGTATTTAATATTCATTCAATAAACATGTAGTTATTATTCTTACACTTAATATGTATTTAATATTAATACAAAAACATGTATTTAATTTTAATAAACCAAACATATATTTAATATTAATACACTAAACATGTATTTAATATTTTTACACTAAACGTGTATTTAATATTTATACACTAAAAGTGTATTTAATATTTATACACTAAACATGTATTTAATATTCATACACTAAACATGTATTTAATATTAATACACTAAACATGTATTTAATATTAATACACTAAACATATATTTAATATTCATACACTAAACATGTATTTAATATTACTACACTGAACATGTCTTTAATAATCATACACTAAACGTATATGTAATCATATACTAATGATAGATTTAATATTCATACAGTAAACATGTATTTATTATCCTCTAAATAAGGCACACTTGGAAATAATGAATTTCTTTATGTGTGCAGTTGCGGCAGAAGTCCACAGGAGGGCGCACGTTCCCTCTTAATAAGTCCGGTCCTCTCCGTCTCTCTCTCTCTCTTTTTCCTTTTTTTTGTTTCTTTTATTTTTTTTTACAAAAGTTTGGTTTCTCATACACTTATATTTATACACTAAACATGTATTTAATATTAATACACTAAACATGTATTTAATATTTATACACTAAACATGTATTTAATATTAATACAAAAACATGTATTTAATTTTAATAAACTAAACATATTTAATATTAATACACTAAACATGTATTTAATATTCATACACTAAACATGTATTTAACATTTATACACTAAACATGTATTTAATATTAATACACTAAACATGTATTTAATATTAATACAAAAACATGTATTTAATTTTAATAAACTAAACATATATTTAATATTAAAACACTAAACATGTATTTAATATTTATACACTAAACATGTATTTAACATTTATACACTAAACAGGTTTTTAATATTAATACAGTAAACATGTATTTAATATTAATACAAAAAAATGTATTTAATTTTAATAAACTAAACATATATTTAATATTAATACACTAAACATGTATTTAATATGAATACACTAAACATGTATTTAATATTCATACACTAAACATGTAGTTATTATTTATACACTAAACATGTATTTAACATTTATACACTAAACATGTATTTAATATTAATACACTAAACATGTTTTTAATATTAATACAAAAATATGTATTTATTTTAATAAACTAAACATATATTTAATATTAATACACTAAACATGTATTTAATATTTATACACTAAACATGTATTTAATATTCATACACTAAACATGTAGTTATTATTTATACACTAAATATGTATTTAATATTAATACACTAAACATGTATTTAATATTCATACAATAAACATGTAGTTAATATTAATACACTAATCATGTATTTAATATTTATACACTAAATATGTATTTAATATTCATACAAAAACATGTATTTAATTTTAATAAACTAAAAGTATATTTAATATTAATACACTAATCATGTATTTAATATTTATACACTAAATATGTATTAAATATTCATACACTTAACATGTATTTAATATTTATACAATAAACATGTATTTAATATTCATACACTAAACATGTATTTAATATTCATACACTAATCACGTATTTAATATTAAAAAAAACTAATCATGTATTTAATATTTATACACTAAATATGTATTTAATATTCATACACTTAACATGTATTTAATATTTATACAATAAACATTTATTTAATATTAATACACGAAACATGTATTTAATATTAATATACTAAACATGTATTTAATATTTATACACTAAACATGTATTTAATATTCATACACTAAACTAGTATTTAATATTCATACAATAAACATGTAGTTATTATTCTTACACTTAATATGTATTTAATATTAATACAAAAACATGTATTTCATTTTAATAAACTAAAAATATATTTAATATTAATACACTAAACATGTATTTAATATTTATACACTAAACATGTATTTAATATTCATACACTAAACATGTAGTTATTATTCATACAATAAACATGTATTTAATATTAATACAGTAAAAATGTATTAAATATTTATACAATAAACATGTATTTAATATTAATACAAAAACATGTATTTAATTTTAATGAACTAAACGTATATTTAATATTAATACACTAAACATGTATTTAATATTTATACACTAAATATGTATTTAATATTAATACACTAAACATGTATTTAATATTCATACACTAAATATGTAGTTAATATTCATACACTAAACATGTTTTTAATATTCATACACTAAACATGTATTTAATATTCATACACTAATCATGTATTTAATATTAATACACTGATCATGTATTTGATATTTATACACTAAATATTAATTTAATATTCATACACTTAACATGTATTTAATATTAATACACTAAACATGTATTTAATATTAATACAAAAACATGTATTTAATTTTAATAAACTAACCATATATTTAATATTAATACACTAAACATGTATTTAATATTTATACACTAAACATGTATTTAACATTTATACACTAAACATGTTTTTAATATTAATACACTAAACATGTATTTAATATTAATACAAAAACAT